>NC_090249.1:30564875-30724962 GCF_037325665.1 Littorina saxatilis
AGCTAGTCATAGTTCACACAGCAATTGCCCTATAACAAAAGTTATTTTTTGTAACCAAAATAAAGCAATTTTTTTAATGTGTGTAACTTAATGCATTTAATAAATGTATGATACAGTGATGAAATAATGCAGAAGAAAGAGAGCAATATAGGACATTATAATACAGAAAGGAAAATAACATATCGTATCTATTGAAAACATAACCGGCCAGACAGGACGATTAGGCAGAGGACCGCATACTGTATCGACTCACGTTCGCTATTCTACTCAGCACAGACCAGTTCCGGCTTTTTATAAATATATATATATATGCACAGTTATTTTTATTTATTTTATTTTATTTTTGTATGACAGAGGATTGGAGTAATTACACTCTTGCCGATTTCCTTTTTAGAAAATGAAAGCAGAATTTTCTTCAAGTGCCTTTCCCGACGGTTGTCTCGAGCAAAGGGTTATTTGTTTCGAAGAAAGACGCAGACTGAGATAATCGACAGATAATCTTGCTTGTCAGTCAGCGCCGAACACAATCCGTGTAGTAACTAGCTGGAAGGCTCAACATGTACAGTACGTGTGCCGCGCACCAGGGTCTTAAATTCCTCGTCGGAGTTTTTGTGTGTGTGTTATTTTTTTTCCTTGATGCTTCCAGATTTTTTTTTTTTTTTTTTTACATTCCTTTGTCTTTATTATCTCGTTTGCTTTCGGTAGGCGGCTCGGCATAAAGTAAGATCAGTATGGTGACGGCATATACAAATCTGTTCTTGCTGTATCTGTCTTTGTCTCCGAAATGTGGGGCAAACATGAATGCTTTCGGAAAGCGGCTCGGAACAAAATAAGATCAGTGACGGCAGATGACAAGCTTTTCTTGCTGTATCTGCTGTTGTCTCCGAAATGTGGGGCAAACATGAATCATTCCTCACGGTGTATATTTGTATATTTCCCCCGAGTGATATATGTTGTGTATGTCTCGGGCCAAGACAGAACTTGGAAATGGGGTCTTCCGCTTCCTTTCGTTTTTCACAACCCAATTGTCCCTAAACCCCGAGCTTCCCACAGCTAACGGTTCCCGAATTCTCTGGTTCTGTTTATAGTACTGTCTTACTCTATGTAGCTTAATTGGAAGCATATTTCGATGTCGTTGTGGAATTTTGGCGTAACTCGATACTTGGCGATTTGATGTTTTTGTGCTTTGGACTAAGTACATCATTCTTCATGAAATTAATATTCTCTTAAAATACGACGGACACTACATGATTTGACATTCTTTTATCTGTCTTTCCAAGCCAGGTACAAATATAAACGTTATTTCATAATAAATATAATCAGGTTTGGCCTTCTCACGAAAAGCTGTCCGAAACGAATTAGTCAAAATTCCACGACGACGTCGATTTGTATCGGGTTTTGATTTTAGCGTTAGATCTCTGCCGGAATATAAGGTTCGGAACCACACGGTTTTGACGACTACTAACAGTCCTTGTAAACTAGAACAATAATCAGATCGTTCAGTAGTGTCTGAATCAAACGGGCCCAGACGCTTCTCTGAAAATCTTTTTCTTTTTCTTAGAAGGACAGTGTCTTAAAAGATTGTAAGAAGAACCACTGCATTATGGTTAACCAAAAATTCACTTTATAGGCCTTACCTGACTCATATTTTTCATCTTTCTTGCAACTATGTCAGCGCTATTAGAGTACGTTGTTCATCCCTTCCCACTCCCCCTCGCAACCTCCCCTCCTTGATCCGCTCTGGATTGTTTGCCCTTCGCCATCCATATCACTAGCAGTGCATCTTAATTAAACACACACGCCAGACGGTATAGAATGCAATTGAGATATGTTTTGCTTGCGTCCTGTTTATGTTTCCATCTCTCAAACGCCGGTTTGATTCTTGTTTTTGCTCGATGTTATGCTTGCTCGATTTTATGTTTTGACAGTTGCAGAATTTAGGTATCAGCTTAAAACATTCTGCACCTGCAAGCATCAGGCTATGGGGACGATTATTAAAATAACGGCGGCGCACATGTGCCGTTTTCGATTGGCAGGGGGGTGGGGGCACTTGCATTTGGGCAGCTAGCCTCACGCACGCGCACGCACACGCATACACACACACACACACACATACACACACGCACACAAACAAACACACACACACACACACACACACCGCACACACACACACACACACACATGCACACAAACACACATGCACACAAACACCACACAAACACACATGCACACAAACACACACACACACACAAACACACACACACACACACAAACACACATGCACACAAACACACATGCACACAAACAAACACACACACACACACACACACCGCACACACACACACACACACATACACACACGCACATAAACACACAAACAAACACACACGCACACAAACACACACACACACACACACACACACACACACACACACACACACACACACGCACACACACTTTTCAGGGTGTTGCTTCAGTTCCGCCCACATCAGCCTATTCACCACTGAAACCGCTGAAGGCAGTCCTTAATGGGCCGTCTGTTTCAATATAGCATCCATGCATGAGATGCAATGTCAGATTTTACGCAAAAAAGAGATGGAAAAGGATGGTCTCTTAATGACCCGTATTTGTTATGCAACAGCCGCCAAAATAACATCCCTTTCCATCTGTTTTTTGCGTTAAAGTATGCCCACAATCGATAGTATTGTCAGAAACCCGTGACAATCAAATCCCCAGAGAAAAAAAAACACTATCAGAACATGTTTTGGCTTTGTAAAATGCTATCACAGGACAAACACGTGCAAGTAGTATGATGTAACACTTTATGAATAGTTTGAAACATCACCGTCCGTGTGGCAAGAATTAGACAGCAGAGCACATCCTCCAGGCTTGTCCATACCACAGTGCTCTGAGGGACACCATCTGACCAGAGGAGACAGCGCTACAAAAGAAGCTATACGGCCCAAGAGAGGACTTGGAGAGGACAGCATGTTTCGCCCTGCAGTCCGGACTGACGATCTAACAGCGAACGACAAGAAGAAGAAACATCACCACCTCCACCGCCACCACCAACAACAGCAACAACAACAATAACTACAACAACAACAACAACAGCAACAACAACAACAACAACAACAACAACACTGACAAGTTAACTGCTGTAAATAAGCTGTTAGTAGTACGTAGCGCACAAGAGTGTGTAAAAGAGGAGAAATGCCCCTTTCAACATGTAAACTTTCCTTTTTATCATGTTTATTAATATAATATTTTCCCCCTTTCCTCTAGAGATACGGGTGTGTACTGTTTAAACCGCCGGCGTGATTTTGTTGAGGAAGCACAGATACATATTTGGCTGAATCCATGCATAGCTTGAACCCCAGACACCTTTCAAGTTCTCGTTCAACTCTCGTGTTTTATCGCTTCGCACCGCCCTCGTGCGCATCGCATAACAGCCACAAAGTCTGTGGATAACAGCAGGCATGAGGAGAGATGACGTCACATACCCAGTAGAAACATGAAGGGGAGGGGAGCAGAAATTCTGACGATGCTCTTGTCGATGACTCCATACAAAACGGCTGAGCCGCGATGCCCGTATGTTGATAGCTAACACTGTGACTGACATTGGCATGTAGGTTCTCAACCCTGAAGTAAAGGATGCAGAGCCGAGTGGCAGTGATCTGCTGTGAAGTTTGGGAGTATCTGTTCTTATGTTAGAAATAATTGACTGGGGGGACTGAATCACAGAAGACGGCCCAGAAGCATTTTGGCAGTTTGTAGATCGTCGGAAACAGGGCTCTGGCATTTGAGTTTGGCTCATCAATCAAAGCCAATGGATAAGCGGCTCACACACACACACACACACACACACACACACACACACACACACACACACACACACACACACACCACTGTCATGAATTATTATTATGAGGCGCGAACCTGTCAAGAATAGAATAGGCAACCGAGACTACTCGCGCATTACACGACGTAGCCAAGTGACGTATTCATATGACGTATCCAAGTGTACTGACGTAAACTAAAATCGTTTCACGAGAGGGTCGTTTTCCGCAAGTCCATGGAGCGAAGAACGCTTGGAGGAAAAGCCGTTCCCCTTCTTTGAAGGTAAGTGACTGTGATTATTACATCGACAATCGTTCCACGGGATCTGGGCGGAGATGAGTGTATCGTGTCAGTCATGTACATTGTGTTGTTGTCAAGTTGTGTACGTTTGAATGTGCGCTGTTGCCAAATCCCCATTTTCCGAAACACAGTAATAGAATGAGAACGATAATAAAATATGAACAAACCAAGTCTTTTAGACAGGCTGTGTAGGTAACACATATGGCCCTTTGATCTGTTTCAGGAACCCACGGTCCAATTGATTCATTCATCTTCCTCTTCCTCATGTTGCCGTAATTGTGGAGAGAGATGTAACCAGACTACTTCTGCTATTAACTTGATGATGGTGTCTTGAGAAGAAGAGTGACGAACCAAACCAGGAGCGCGGTCTTCTAGACCAGTCAAGTGCTACAAGTCATCTCGAGTACCTTTTCAATGACATCGAGCTAAGTCAAAACTTCATAAACATTATGTGTATTCCTTTTGTTTTGATGTCCTCCAAGGGAAAATTATGAAGAACGTTTGCAGCAGCGGAGTCACGTTAGATTACCGTGACAGAATTGAAATCCAGCAGCAATAGACATGTGATCAGAGTGTGCTGAGATGCAAGTAACATGACCTAGCTTGAACAGTGTGTGATACATTTAGTACGATACTGATATTTAGCAAAAATATAGACTAACCTGATTAATGTGTGCTGCATTGCAAGAATTTTATTAACACTATCCATGTATTAAATTATATAAACCTGTGTTGATCTTTCTCTGCTACTTCGAGAGCATGGGAAAGAGTGAAAGAAAGTAAAGTCCAGGCAGTACCTGTTTCTTTAGCTAATACGAAAAGGCGGCGTGTTTTCCTTCCATAAACTTCCTTTGGAAGGCGCACGCAGAAAGAAACAGGCTGACGAAAACTGACCTGTGACACACACACACACACACACACACACTAAAGAACAGAAGAAAAACGAACAATCAAACAGACGAGCAAACACCCCATAGACAGGACGGAAGATGAGGAAAAATGTAGGTATAGCTCAACAGTTATCTGAAAACGAAGCACTATGCATTTGGCGCAGTTTTATCGCGGAATTGATGATTGATCTCATTAACAATTGTAAACGCACACGGTCTAAGCATATCCAAATCCCGTATATTTTTCGACGTAGATTTAAATCAGCCTTCGCTGCTCCAAGCTGTAAAATTGCATTTCCAAGGGCAAACTGCATTACCGCGGGCAAAGCCTTTGAGTTTGAAAATCCTTGCCATTCTGTTTTGTTTGTAAATACCAAGGAATATTTTAAGTGTTTGGTGCGTGCGTGCGTGCGTGCGTGTGTGTGTGTGTGTGTGTGTGGTAATGTGGGTTTGGGGAGGGTGGGTGGTTGGGGTCGGTTGAGGTTTACCACGGGCGCACATGATTTGAGCATTCCTGTGGTTTTACGTTTTGTGCTCACGGGTGTGTTTGTTTTGTTTGCGTGTGGGCGTGCACTTTCGCGAGAAACACGTACCAGCGAAAAACACAAACAACCCAAACGGTTCCAGAGGTTGTTCATGTTGCATTCTTTGTCTGAGGAATGCGCCAGCTATGTAAACCATCCGTCAAAACAACTCCATGCGCTACTGGAGGCCATCCACTTGGACACATACCGAAAAATATGCAGCCAGGATGTTTCCTCCGAGTACGGATTTTTATGTTGTTGAATGAACTTGGCAGATTGATTCAATGAAATCTATTCAGCAGGTGGAAACAGCAGTCAGGCTGCTGATTTCTGGTACGTGTCCAAGTTGAAGGATGCTTTGATACCAAGAAAAAGTCCAGACGAACGAATAGTGACCTACTAGATATATACTGTTCAAAAAAAGAAACGCATAGCTTGTAATATTTGGTTAATTTAGTTATATGGCTACAAGGATATCCACCAAACTGCAGAAAATGTTTATCTGGTCGTCGACCTTTCGTCCATTGCCACAAGTGAGCTCTGCACGTGACGCATGCGTTATCAGTGGCTACAATGTCAAAATTGCTCATTTGGCATGACCACTCGTCATGCTTCAGTGTAATCTCGTGAAACTCGGGGAATATTGAGCTCTCACCATGTCTTCCAAAACCCATAAAAGCGGATTGTTCGCCACAAAGAAATCAGACGACAATTCAGCGACGAAAGATGGCCCGATTGAGCAGAGAAGACCGCCAAATTGCATTGGGTCGTTTACAAGCAGGCCAAAGTCAAAGTGCAATCGCCAGGCACTTCCACGTGTCCCAGAGCACCATCAGTAGACTGTGGGTCAGGTTTCAAGCCACTGGCTCCGTTGCTGACTTGCCACGAGCGGGAAGACCAAGGGCGACAACTGCTGCTCACGACCGCTTCATACGGCTCCGCCACCTCCGGAATCGTTTCCTGTCGGCCTCATCTTCTGTCCAGGCTCTCCCCGGGCCACACCGACTATCGGACCAGACCGTGCGGAACCGCCTGCATGAAGCTGGTTTGAGAGCTCGCAGACCTCACAGAGGAGCTGTCCTCACCCGCCGCCATCGCCAGAACCGAGTCCAGTGGGGCAACCAGCACCTTCGCTGGACCGTCCGGAATCACTGGAGACACGTGTGGTTCAGCGACGAGTCCTACTTCCTGCTCCAGCGACATGATGGTCGGAGGAGGGTCTACCGGAGAGTAAACGAACGTTACGCGCCCAACTGTGTGGATGAGGCACCCGTTCATGGTGGTGGGGGAGGCGTCATGGTGTGGGGGGCGATCAATACCGCTGGAAGGAGCACCCTGGTGCACGTCCAAGGGCGCATAACTGCCCAGCGATACGTGGAGGAAATTCTGCGCCCACACGCCCTTCCTCTTCTGGCTGACCAGGATGCCATATTCCAGCAGGACAACGCTCGCCCGCACACAGCACGACTCACCACCCAGTTCCTCACCGACCACCATGTCCAGGTGCTTCCCTGGCCATCCATGTCGCCAGACATGAACCCGATAGAACACCTCTGGGATGAATTGGACAGACGTGTGCGCAGGCGAGAAGAAGCGCCGGCAAATCACCGCGATCTATTGCAGGCACTTCAGGAGGAGTGGGACACCATCCCACAGCAATATATCCGGCATCTGATCCAGTCCATGCCCAGAAGGTGCCGGGCAGTTGTTGCTGCTCAAGGCAGTCACACCCCCTACTGACTTGACAGCCTCGGCACCCAATCGTATTGATTGACTGATTGATTTGAAGATGCAAATGAACTGTGTGTGCATTCAACTGTGTCCATACCAAATTTCAAACAAATAATCTAAATATTGGATTTTCTGTTAATTTTTTCGAAAAATAAAACAAATTTGGCAAGTAGCAACTATGCGTTTCTTTTTTTGAACAGTATAGTTTACATGTGAAGAGAGATACCTTTACACGCTGGAGCATCATTCGATTTTTTTTAATTTTTTTTTTTTTACCTCTCATTATAAGACAATAAAAAAATAAAAAAATTAGCAGCACAGCAACCTAGGCGTAACCACTTGCTGCCATAAAGATTTGTTGTTGTTGTTGCGGCATTTTGCAACTGTAATGAACAGAACAAAAAATATTCTGAAGAAATTAAGAACAGCTGCGCTGAGCAACGTCTTCCAATATTCCGACGAGAGGGATAAGAGAGAGAGAAAGAGACAGACAGACAGAGCCAGAGACAGAGACAAAGATAAGAGAGAGAGAGAGAGAGAGAGAAAGAGAGACAGAGACAGAGAGAGAGAGACAGAGACAGGGAGAGAGACAGAGACAGAGACAGAGAGAGAGAAGACAGAGACAGAGACACAGAGAGAGACAGAGAGACAGAGAGAGACAGAGACAGGGACAGAGAGACAGAGACAGAGATGGCCAATGCTCCCTTCTCTCATCAACCTCTCTCTCTCTCTCTCTCTCTCTCTCTCTCTCTCTCTCTCTCTTCCGTCCTTCACCTCCTCCGTCTTTCCCCCAGCCTACTGGCACGGGTCGCAGGCACGTACAGCGCGTAAGCTGCCAGAACCCCTCAGCTTCTCACAGCCAGGCAAAATTAGCGATGTTTAGGCTGCTGGAAGGCAGAAACAAAGCCTCTGCGATTTCCCTACCCCCACTTTTAGCCAAGAAAAACAGCAGGTATGTATCGTCTTGTCCCATTACAAGGGTTTTTGGAAGAACATCCGTTATCCCCCCCCCCCTCCCTCCTCACTTCTTTTGTTATTGAAAATTCCAATATTATATGAGTTTCTACTGGTAGGCTAGAACTGTACAATGCGAACGCCTCGAAGAAGAGAAAACAGGAAATGTTCCTTTGATTGGTTTCGTAGAATAACATTTATTGTTTGATCTCATTTCTGACACTTTTTTCCGGATGGCGTAATACACAGATGTTTAAAAAGAACTCATTGATGATAATGTTGTTTTACGCCCGCACGGTGAAATCATTTGGGGCATGTCACGTTCTTGGTTGTTAACCCGACTTTAGATGAGATACACAGGTGTATGCGTGTTTGGGTGTAATCAGCCACCTGCACTTGTGGTAGAATGACCGAGGCCTTTTACGTGCCACTGATGTGACACGGGGGGGGGGGGGGGGGGGGGGGGGGCATGGCTACCGTCTCTGAGTCTACACATACATTGATCCGTGCTCGTCCCGGCCTGTATTCGAACTTATTGAGCAAATCCAGAGTTAATGTTCATAAGAGATAGCGAATGCCTCTTGACCGTTTTTGTTTTTAAAGCTTTATGATGTTGAGACCCCATTTGAAGTCGAGTATGTGACCACTCAAAACTTCCAACAAGCTGTAATTTTTTGTTTCTGCTGAGAGGTCGATGAGAACGTCTGTAGGGCAAGATGGATCCCCAAACATGATTTCTCACAGAAGATAGTCTAGAACCAACATTGTTCCGAGCGTGTGCCTTTCGTTGTTTTCGTCGATGTATATCTACAGTGGCTGACAAGATAATTATGTTTTGAGGTACATTCTTCAAGTTCTTGTGTGACCGATTTTGTAAACTATGGTAAACCCTGCAAGGCGTCTGCGTGAGAAATGAGCATTCTCCCACTTGAATTCATACCGAACATCAAATATTGATTTCGTTTGGTGCAGAGACTGAGTGTACAAGTGGCCCGCAAGTTTTGCTGATTTTTTTTTCCAACAATTTTATTCAAATAAATAACAACAATTAACAATATCTCATGCAATGAATTAAATACAACTTATCGAGTACAACAAGCTAACTTTTTTTAACGTTTTGTTCTTCGAACACTCACACAAAAATGCTTCTTATCTGTAACTGCCTATTAAAAATACTTTCCAACGGTAAAAACGAATTTGTTTTTTTATATATACTAACGCACATCTTTCCGATTAAGATAATGTGGTTCAATTTATACATAGTTGCCTTTTTCACCATTACAAAATGCATACCAAATAAAACATCACTAACTTTCAAAACAATCTTAATTTCTAAGGTACGAAAAATAAATTCTTCAATAAACTTCCAGAATTTATATACAACCGAGCATTCAAAAAAAAAGTGTTCAATGAAATCAGTTACATCACAACAGTAATTACATTTATTAGTTTCCGTTACTTTCATTTTACACAGGAGAATGTTGGTCGGATAAATGTTGTGCATAATTTTCTAGTGTAAAACTCTTAATCTAGTCTCTTGTGTTGACTGATAGGCAACTCTCCAAGATCGTTCATCAATTTCTACATTAAACTTTCTCTTCCAAAATCCTCGGGAACATGGTACATCTGTTTTCATATTAATAATCTCTTTCCTATATTCTCTGGCACTTAACACATTTTTGCCGTTAAACAGTGGTAAGGTAATACAAACATCATCAGTCATATTTACAACATTTTTCCTCAAAAATAATGACACAGCAGCTTTTACAACATTATATTCAAGAATTCGGTTTGGCGAATATCTAATCAAATCACATATATCTTGATATAATAATATGTCTCCCGAACGTACAATGTCAGTTAATACCAATACACCTCGTTGTATCCAACTTTCAAAAAATAAAACTTTGCCACTATACGTTATGCATGCATTATTCCATAATAAAGTCGGCCCGAATGTCCCACGATCGTAGTGGTTATTATCCAGCCAATATTTTAATACTGCTTTCCAAACTTGAAGTGTGATTTCACTAGGTCTAACCCTTTAAATCTTGCACTGTTTACATTCGATAAGAAACATTCAAAATGCTTTCCAGAACGCAAATACATCATCTTTAGAGTGAAACTCCAATTATCATTTTCATTTGATGTAGTCAGTTGTGAAACCCATTGTAATAAAAAAGAAATTTGCATTTGCCTAATATCGATCATTTTTAAACCACCTTTTTCAATTTCAAAAAGATAAAACGCTTCTTTTCACCTTTTCAAAGGCCTTCCGATTACAATCTCTTTTTCGCCACAAAAATCTAAACAATAAGGTATTGACTTCATTCAAAACACAGTCAGGTAATACAAACGCTTGCATAATATACACAAATTGTGAAATTAAAAACGTTTTCACAATACATATTTTCCCTACAATGCTCAAATTTCGCTTCTCCCTTGCTGAATTGAAATTGTTAAGTGACACCTTTAATTCCATCTTCGAAACTGATTCAGCAAACAACAAAGCAGTCAGGTTGGTGACTGTTGGTATGTCTCCAAGTGGATTGACGCTTTAACTCTTTGGCAGATCTGAAGTGGTGCACAAGATTACTGGAGAAAGAATATACCTTTACAAGGTCACCAAGACACCATCCCGCTGTGAGTTGACGTCAGCTAAATAATGAACATATCCCTGCCTGGATCCCCTTGATATCTATCCTACAGCTCTGAGTGTCAGTGAACCCTTCGATATAAAGTATTCGTTTTTGCATTCTGTAACCCCCCCAAAAAATAGAACCCTAGGGTACGAAGACAATAACAACTTCACCCCTGCCAAGAACAGCAACAACTATACATCCCGTCAGCAGAAACTCATATACACTCGTGTGCTTCTTTGTGTCCTTATGGATAACATCGGCGATAGTGCTAACGCAAAATCTCCCTCTCGCGCACAGCAATCCGGGTTATGCTTTGTTTCTGTGTGTGCTTGTTTCTCAACCCTTTTCAAAGCTCATTACAGTCTGAAGACAGATGGCAGCAGGTCTCGGGGGGGGGGGGGGGGGGTGGGGGGGGAGGGGGAGGGCGGAGGGAGGAGGAGGGGATCTCAGTAATTACAGCTAGCACTGTGGTAAATAGAAACATGCTGCAGGTGTTTCCTTTCTTTGTGTTTTTATTTCAGAACAAACGTATTTTGTGTGTCCTCTTCTTTTCCTGACCCCCCCCCCCCCCAACCTCGTTGGCCTGGGTAAAATACAAATTACCTAATTTAATTTTAATCTGCAATCGGCAGACTTTTTTGTGCTTTTGCTGACGTTAATGTTGTTTGGCTGAGTTCAGAGATAGAATCTCTTCTCCTGAAGCAAAACGGTTTATTTTTCTAATTAAAATAAGTTAATTGTGTCACGCTTAAACGATTCAAGATATAATGAAAGTGGAACAGTTCAACAATCGAAACGCTTCAAAGGCCATGTTTGTTTCGGTGTGATGACGGCGCATTTCTGCCGATGTCGGTTGCTATTGTCGGCTTTTTTGTCACAAGTTGTGCTTTTAATTTTCAAAGAAACAGAAATAATGGTAACATTACAAGCATGAGCAAAAACAAAAAGAAAAGTTTTTCTCAAACCGCTTCCAACATGATTTTTTATAAGACATGATATCATATTAGTGAACGTTTTTCTTTGTCAGTCTTTACCTATTCTTGCCCGTCATTTGTCAGATATATGCCGCTGATAACTTAACTAAGTGAAATTCGTAAGATGTATCCTGATAATGTACATTTCTGAAATGGCAGACAAGTAAACAGCGTCCGATGAAAATCTATAGCTGCCGATTTGGTGCAAGTGTTGCCAGAAGATCGCGGGTTCGTGGTAAGAGAGTTAGAGGCTGCACTGATTTGATGATACATGCTTCTTCAAGAGTTTGTGAGATTGTATCTAAATAATGTACACAAAGTCCATGGATCAGTTCTAGAATCATCTGAATTTGTTGTTTATTTCTTGCCATACTTTATGCCGCCGAAGAACATCTTTACGCAGTCGTCGTCTGGAGAGAGAGAGAGAGAGAGAGAGAGAGAGAGAGAGAGAGAGAGAGAGAGAGAGAGAGAGAGAGAGAGAAAGAGAGAGAGAGAGAGAGACAGACAGACAGAGACAGAAACAGAGACAGAGACTACATAAACTTTCTTTCTTTCTTTCTTTATTTGGTGTTTAACGTCGTTTTCAACCACGAAGGTTATATCGCGACGGGGAAAGGGGGGAGATGGGATAGAGCCACTTGTCAATTGTTTCTTGTTCACAAAAGCACTAATCAAAAATTTGCTCCAGGGGCTTGCAACGTAGTACAATATATGACCTTACTGGGAGAATGCAAGTTTCCAGTACAAAGGACTTAACATTTCTTACATACTGCTTGACTAAAATCTTTACAAACATTGACTATATTCTATACAAGAAACACTTAACAAGGGTAAAAGGAGAAACAGAATCCGTTAGTCGCCTCTTACGACATGCTGGGGAGCATCGGATAAATTCTTCCCCCTAACCCGCGGGGGGAGATACAGAAACAGAGAGACAGACAGACAGACAGAGACAGGGATAGAGAACGACAGACACGGACAGAGAAGCAGAGAAAGAGAGAGAGAGAGAGAGAGAGAGAGAGAGAGAGAGAGAGAGAGAGAGAGAGAATTGAATTGAATTGAATTGAATTGAACTTTATTTAACAAGGATTAAGATTTAAGGTTACGCCTTTACTTACACTCTGTCCTTGGGACGCACAGACACACAATGATAAAATTTAAAAATTAAAAATTAAAAAGTTAAAAGGTTTACCAACAAAAGGAGGTCGGAAAACTTCAGCACGTGATGATACAGAGAGAGAGAGAGAAAGAGAGAGAGAGAGAGAGAGAGAGAGAGAGAGAGAGAGAGAGAGAGAGAGAGAGAGAGAGAGAGAGAGAGAGAGAGAATTGAATTGAATTGAATTGAACTTTATTTAACAAGGATTAAGATTTAAGGTTACGCCTTTACTTACACTCTGTCCTTGGGACGCACAGACACACAATGATAAAATTTAAAAATTAAAAATTAAAAAGTTAAAAAGTTTACCAACAAAAGGAGGTCGGAAAACTTCAGCACGTGATGATACAGAGAGAGAGAGAGAGAGAGAGAGAGAGAGAGAGAGAGAGAGAGAGAGAGAGAGAGAGAGAGACAGAGACAGAGACAGAGACAGAGACAGAGAGACAGAGAGAGACAGAGAGACAGAGAGAGAGAGCGAGTTTCATCAATCTCGCTACACTATTCCTTAACTCCGTCTCTATTTGTGTTTGTTGGCACCTACCTACCTTCACCTCACCTGACATTTGCCAGACTCTCCACCTCCCAGCACTTCAACGAAGGCATCGTGACAACCATCTTCTGCGCACGGGAGTCCCGTTCATCGGCCGTCGTGTTGACTGTAGGAATCTGTGCCAACGATAGTGACGACAACGCTGCCCTTCTCATCTTCGCCGAAGCTCTTGAGAGGCGCCTTCTTTAGCGCATCTCTTTCGGGATATGTCAAAGATAGACCTGCTTGCAGAGATGTCAATCATAGGCGCGTAGAGGCAAGCTTTAACCTCGCTTTGATGCCTCAGTGCGTGAGAGAAGGTCAAATCAATGTTTGTTATTTTGGTCAGTCAGCAGCTCTGTTGGACACTGTAGCCTAATAGTTGGTCTTCGACGTACACGAGTTCTTGACTAAATGTTTTAACATAGAGGGGGAATCGCGACGAGGGTCGTGGCGTATGTGTGTGTGTGTGTGTGTGTGTGTGTGTGTGTGTGTGTGTGTGTGTGTGTGTGTGTGTGTGTGTAGAGCGATTCAGAGTAAACTACTGGACCGATCTTCATGAAATTTTACATGAGAGTTTCTGGGTATGATATCCCCAGATGGTATTTTTCATTTTTTTCGATAAATGTCTTTGATGACGTCATATCCGGCTTTTTGTAAAAGTTGAGGCGGCACTGTCACACCCTCATTTTTCAATCAAATTGATTGACATTTTTGTAAAGCAATCTTCGACGAAGGCCGGACTTCGGTATCGCATTTCAGCTTGGAGGCTTAAAAATTAATTCATGACTTTGGTCATTAAAAATCTAAAAATTGTAATAATTATTTTTTTATAGAAAACTTCTTCTTCTTGTCGATCACTCAGATGGAAACGCCGGTTCTCCGCGCCAATGTTGCCGTGCGCTGTAGGTCGTCCAGACTGCCATAGAGCTTCCCTTGCACCGTGGTCGCCTCCGCCCAGATCTGGCTCCTGAGGCCATCGTGTAGTGGGCAAGTCTGCAGCAGGTGTTCCGTTGTCATGCTGCCTGTTTGACAAGGGCACTGGTCTGACTGGCCAATTCTGAACTTGGTGAAAAGGTGGTGGTTCATTCGGTTGTGGCCTGTCCGCAGCCTGAATATGAGGACCTGCTCAGACCTTGTGAGCAGGTGAAAAGCGTCGTTTTTGTTGTAGTGTGGGTGCTGCTGCAACCACTTTTTGTGTTGCTTGGCCTTGATGATGGTCTTGGCTTCTTTGAAGGTGGTTGATCTGTCATTCTGGTCCTTCGTAGTGCCCTCCTTTGCCAGAGTATCTGCGGCTTCGTTGCCTAGTATGTTGCAGTGTGAGGGGACCCATCATTGTGCAGCACGACTGTGTGGGCTCTGCACAGGGAGGTCAAGGCGGATGACAGGTCATTCAGTTCTTTGTCTCTGGCAGTGTCTAAGGCCTGCAGGACTGACTTTGCGTCGCTGAAGAACACAACGTTGTTGGAGGAGAGTGGACTGTGCTCAATGTGGGCTGCACCTGTCTGGAGCGCTACTGCTTCAGCCTTGAAGTTGGTGGAGTAGAGGCCGGTAGCGAGGGAGATGTGTTCTTCTTCTCGACCTCCTGGGTACTTTATGTAGATTCCGCCACCACCACTTCTGACAGCCTGGTCGGCAGATCCGTCAGTGTATACATGAGTCTATTGGCGTTGGGGGTAGGAGTTGTGGATGTGTTCAATGGTGAGAGACTTCAGTTCAGCACAGCTGTGGGAGTCTTTCTTGCCAACGCCAGGAATACTGCAGCGTATCTGGGGTCTTCCTTCATCACTCCAGCTTGGGTTTTCAAGGTATTGGGGGATATCTTTGGGTTGCTGGTCCAGGATATCTTGGTGTCTCCTTTCCAACACCCTCGTCTGGTGGATGAAGCTTCCTCTCTTCAGTCTTCCTTTTGGTGGTTGGCACAGTCTGTCTTTCATGGGGTGAGTTGGCAGTCGTTTTAGCTGCCTGGGTGAGGAGTTTGGTGTCCCTTCTGTCTTCCATGGGCTCAAGGCCCATGATGTTTTCCAGCTCTTGAATAGGGGTTGACCGCATGGCGCCAGTGATGATTCTGGCCGCCTGGTTCTGCACCTTGCTGACTCTGTCAAAATTTGAATTGGCTGCTGTGCCCCATGCTGTCACTCCGTACTCAAGTACTGGTCTGACGCTGCCCACGTACATCTTCTTGAGGATTGCTGCATCTGCGCCCCACGTTGTGCCAGTTAGCTTTTTCATTAGTGCTAACCTTAGCTTGGCTCTGGCTTCGACTTTCCCTGTCTGCGGTTTCCAGGTGAGTCGCCTGTCAAAGGTCACGCCAAGGTACGTGGGGGTGTTGTCAGCCTGCAGCGTCTGTCCGCAGAGCTTGAGGTTGGCCTTCAGTTCTTTCGGGGACAGACTAAAGATCGTGTAAGTGGTCTTCCTGGTGTTATATAAAACGATCCAAATTTACGTTCATCTTATTCTACATCCTTTCCTGATTCCAAAAACATATAAATATGTTATATTTGGATTAAAAACAATCTTTGAAAATTAAAAATATAAAAATTATGATTAAAATTAAATTTCCGAAATCGATTTAAAAACAATTTCACCTTATTCCTAGTCGGCTCCTGATTCCAAAAACATATAGATATGATATGTTTGGATTAAAAACACGCTCAGAAAGTTAAAACGAAGAGAGGTACAGAAAAGCGTGCTGTGCAGCACAGCGAAACCACTACCGCGCTAAACAGGCTCGTCAGTTTCACTCCGTTTTGCACAAGCGGCGGACTACGTCATTGTGAAAAAAATGCACTGCGTTCAGTTTCATTCTGTGAGTTCAACAGCTTGACTAAATGTAGTAATTTCGCCTCACGCGACTTTTTAAGCCTTAAAAAAGAGATTGTATGTGTGTTGACTGTAAGCCCCTAGCCCACTTTTAGTTTAAACACTAAAGTCATGAATCACTCAAAAGAGCTTGATGATACTTGACGATTCTTGAAATCATTGTCAGCTGTGTGTCTGGACACAACTCACTAGCCATTCAGAGCTGCTGAACCTTGCGAAGTAGTCCTTGCCCTGCATGAGCCGACGGGCTGGGGGGACAGGTCTCAGACACGATGTCGAACCTCAAGCTTCAAGTCTAGATTCGCCATTGCCATGCTTTTGCTGCAAATCCAGGTTTCAGACGCTTAGTTATACACACTAAAGATTGTCATGCTATGATACCGCCGTTTAAAATATAAAGTTTTTGTTTAACATATTTTCTGCTGCATTTCCACTTTTTTGTTTTGTACAAATTGCATTTTTTTTCTTTAAAGGGGGGGGGGGGGGGGGGCTAAGGGGGGGGGGAAGAAAGGGAGGGGGGTGGGGGTTAATAAATCGATACGTGTATAAAAAAGCACCCACGCACAAACATGTAGATAAACACACACACACACACACACACACACACACAGAGGCGGGGCGAGGGGTGAGCGCTTTGTGTTCTTGAGCAGAGACCACTGTGCACTCACAATCTCAGATGGGAATATATCTTCAGGGGTGAAGCCAGCATTATTGTTGAGCCTGAATAATGCCTTTGACAGCTTGAAAGTATACATAAAAAACCTGATTCATTTGCTCTCAGGCAGTCAATTCGGCTTTTCATCTTTTTGCGTGAAATTTCATTCTATCTTCACAAAGATATTTCTGTCCCCAAAGCAACAGATTTCTGTTTAACGCATGTCAATCACAGAACGGCCGTGACATTGTAAAACAGACAAGGGTTTTCCTTTTTTCAGGGTATGCTAACGGTCGACCTCCTTTGCAGACAAAACACAGCACGGTTTGAACAAAGATCAGTTTATCTTTTTTACCCCAGTGTGAACGTTTTTGTCATGGTATGCAAAGATCGCATTGAAATTAGGGCAGTAGGTCTTCCTGCTAACGTAAGCGACTGCTTAGATTTCAGAAATGATTAATTCACCAGTCACAAGCCTCTAGCGTCCACAAAGCAGGTCTTGCAAGGCTGAGTCAAAGTGTTCTTTGTTTCTTGTTTTTGTGTGTGTGTTTTTTAAACATTTTCTTATTCAGTTACGCGCCAGTTCTGTTAAATGCCTTAAAATGTGTTACGTATACCCGGTAATCGGTCTTGAAAATAAAAGCGCCAACGCGTGTGTGCACTTTATTACCACAGGAAATTTATATTTGTTGTGTCAAAACATAATCAAAACATTCCCTTTCTTCTTGTGTCGACTTTGGTATAACTGTACTAGCTTTGTGTCATTTATTCATCGACATCAAAGACCGTTACATTTTACAAGGTTAATGGACAAAGATCACCAAGGCAGCTATACAATAATGTCTAGTTTATTGAGTATTGCAATAAAGGCCCTTAGTAGCACAGACGTGCGCGCACATAGCATCTTCTTCTGGACACAAAATATATTTTTTAGAGAGAGAAAAAAATCAAGTAGAGGGTTTTTTCAGTGTTGGTAATCAAAATTCTGACAAAGCCGCGAAACGTATTCCGAATGCTCAGAAACAACAACAACGACAGTCACACATTTGGAAGGGTAACAGTGACGTCAGCTGGCCTCAGTACAATTCAACCCCATACGATCAGTTGCAAGATAAAAACAAACAGCTGAATTCATGGGGACACGCCTGTATGCCACTGTGGCATCGCAGACATGACAGTGGAACACCTCCTCCAACACTGTCCAATCCACCAGAAACTACGTGCAGAAACATGGCCTGCGGACACACCAGTTCAGGAGAAGATCTTCGGCACCCTGCGGAGTTTTCGCTATACTGCAAACTTCACTGTCTGAAGTTCCGGAGTCCCTGTCTGAGCGATCGAGAAGAAGATATTGCTACAACGCTTATAAATAATTATCTATATATCATAAGATTTATCATTCATGCCCCGAGGCAAACAACCGTCGAAAGAGACAAGTAGACAGACCCACGATGAGGACGTGTTGCGGCGACTCGGAATAGAAGTTGAACACACAGTGAACAACTCTTCAACGTCAATCGCACGGTTTGGTTAGCGTTCTCTTGAATTTGGATTCCTCTCCCACGGAGAACAATAGATTTTGAGGGAGAAAATTCTCACCCAGTCGGGCACTTTCTCGTGCACAGCACCCCTGGTCAGCAACCTAAACGGAAAGTGCCATACGTTCAAGCACAATTCTCCTCGTTTAACCTTTCTACCCCGATGAGGCACGGTACGTGAGCGTTTACCAACCACAACAATGTAAAGATCAAGTTTGATGCTGGGGAGGCTTCGTTCAGCACGACACGCTGAGACACGGGCTCTGGCATTTGCTTCTTCTCTCTGATCTGCAACAACACCCTAGCAGCAACACATTCAGACCCATAGCCAACTCTTGCACAACATTCTCTGTTGCGTCCCCTTGAGGTACGGTTTTTCCTTGCACACCGTCCTCGAATCTGGTCTGATGAATAACTGCCGTACGCGTGTTTTCTTGCCCGAGTTAAGTTTCCTTGCGTTGTAGCCTAGCCCTCGGGGTGAGGCAGAGAGCCTGCATGTGGTGCTGATCTTGGCGTTGGTTGAGTTGCCATTGTGTGATTCGTTTTTAATGTCATGGAGTCATCTTTGTTTTCTTTGCTACCGCGTTTCCTTTCATAAGGCACAAAGTAGGGATAAGGGCAAAGCTTGCTTCGATCTCACTGATTTGATGTTCCTCAGGTTGTGTCAGAATGTACATGCACCCCCTCTCTCTCTCTCTGTTTTTGCTTGCTTGAAACTGTTTTCATTTTGCCCTTGACAATAATGTTTTGTTCGTGTGTATGTATATTTTTGTTTGTTCGTTTTGTCTGTTAATCGTCTGTTTGTTCGTTTGTGTGTTTTTATTTCATCTTTCATTGATATTATAACATATTTAAAACGTATCATCATTAGATTAAACCCTCACATGGTCGAGGGCTGGATGTAAAAAAGCACATGTTTGCTTATGCCATTACCCTCGTTAAAAAAGGATTTGTCTTCTTTCTCTCTCTCTCTCTCTCTCTCTCTCTCTCTCTCTCTCTCTCTCTCTCTCTCTCTCTCTCTCTCTCTCTCTCTCTCTCTCTCTCTCTTCAGTCTTACCAAAACAGGCGATGCCCCGTGCTTAAAAGCTGGCTTCAAAGAGTTTTAACCTTCATCAGTTCGAGCGCAAAATCCCTGTCTGACTCAACCGGAAGTCAAATCCACAGCTCCGTAACAATCACTTCATAAAATACATTGCAACGCTGCATGTGAGCCGCTCTGCGTTAGTTCTTCTTGGATGCACTTTGTATCCCTCTGGTTATACTGTATTATTATCGCGAGACACAACAGCGTTAAATTACCCGCGGAGCTGCTGCGGAAATTTCATCCTGCAAAACATACATCAAGTCCAAAAAAAGTACGGCGACATAAACTAAAGAACATTTAACAAATTTAAAAAAAAACACTCACGCACGCACGCACACACACACACACACACACACACACACACACACCACACACACACACACACACACACACATACCACACACTCACACATACCACACACACACACACACACACACACACACACACATACACACACACACACACACACATACACACACACACACACACACACGGATGGCATTGAAGTGAAATGTGAAATAGAATAAAGTAAAATAGAATGCAATGAAATAAAACAAAATAAAAAGATTTTTTATTGCTTCCTGTTCAGAAACTTATCGCCCCCTCGCCCTTGCTTGAGCGGAAATATCAGGCGATAAGTAGTCTGTGTGTGCAAGGTGTAAAGATCACAGAATTCAACGAGCACACTGAGACATAAAGAAACACTCTCCGCCAAGACGTAATTGTTTTGAATCGCCCAAAAAAGTATTAAATATCCCCATAGTTTGGGAATATTAGGTATGATTAAGCAGGAGAAAAAATCTCAACCCAATATGTGTGTGTGCGTTTATGCGTATATAATTATATATATATATATGTGTGTGTGTGTGTGTGTGTGTGTGTGTGTGTGTGTGTGTGTGTGTGTGTGTGTGTGTGTGTGTGTGTGTGTGTGTGTGTGTGCCGTGTGTGTGTAAACGTATAATTAGGCCTTTACATGCATTCCTGATAGCTGAAGGACGCATTCCACATGCAAACCCTATATATGTGTGTGTGTGTGTGTGTGTGTGTGTGTGTGTGTGTGTGTGTGTGTGTGTGTGTGTGTGTGTGTGTGTGTGTGTGTGTGTGTACACGTGTGTGTATGCCGTGTGTGTGTGTTTAAGCGTATAATAAGGCCTTTAAATGCATTCCTGATAGCTGAAGGACGCATTCCACATGCAAACCCTATCCTCTACCTCATTACACCCCCGGTATAGGGGCGTGTATAGGTTTCGGTCGATGTGTTTGTGTGTTTGTGTGTTTGTGTGTTTGTGTTCGCATATAGATCTCAAGAATGAACGGACCGATCGTCACCAAACTTGGTGAACAGGTTCTATACATTCCTGAGACGGTCCTTACAAAAATTGGGACCAGTCAAACACACGGTTAGGGAGTTATTGGTGGATTAAGATTCTACAAGGACTTATAGAGTGACATATTAATGGTCAAAGGGAAATAACCTTCTCAGTTGGTGGCAGTGAGAATGGTTATTTCCCTTTGACCAACGGGGGTGTTTTTCCTACCTCGAAGGAATTTCTTGTTATTCGTGTAACGTGTACGAGTAATGAATTTTTTTTACATGATTTACACCAGTACATGTACTTTTTTTTAAAAAATCAAAGCATGCAGGATTAATTTCAGATCCGGTTAATGCTACCGGGCTCGCCAATAAATCACATTTCCGAAGTCTTTTATCTTCCATTTGCAAACCTCGAGATATACAGAAGACTCTTTATTCTGTCACTGTGAAAGCGGATAACATTTCCCTTTGACGCGTGACAGGCATCACGTTGTGACGGCCCACACAAAGGATGAGGAACAAAAACAAGTCTGACAAATCAATCCTTTGATGTGGCAGTGACGTCTTTTAAAGATTAAAAGACACTAGCTTAGTTTGATACTTTATTTTTTACGAGTTCGACGTTTTAAATATCCAAGGGAAAATTACAAAAAAAACTTCGGCTCGTGCCTGTTAATGAGAAAAAAATGTGCCCCCCCACACACACACACACTCACACACGCAGTTCTCACACAAGCACAAGATCAGTTATCGCTTTGGTCCCAAGACCTACTTCATGATTGTAACATTTATGACAACCAAAGCCAAACGTTCATAAATGTTCTCAAGTCGTACTGTCAAACGACTTACATGCAGCTTCTCTCTCAGTCAAATGTCAACCCCTTTGATATTCAAGGGGTGTGTATGAATGACTATAATCCTCGCCATACTGCGGGGTGCCATGCAGTTTTATGTCAATTGCCTTTTGAAGGCGTATGAATGTCTCTAATCCTCTCACGCTACTCTGCGTTTTATCAAATCCCTGGAGAAAGACGAATGCACAGTATATCAGCACAAAGGCGGTGGGTGGGTTCCGGAACATAAGTCCCCTTTTGAAGCTGATGTGACTGAATCATCTTGACAAGTTTACAAACCAGACTCGTTGGAAGCTTTTCTGGATATCTAGGTTTGGGCAAACATCATAAGAAAACAACTTCTACCACACAAAGTTTGCTCTTTGATGGTTAGGACTAAGCGTCGAAAATGGTTGACCTAGAAAGCAATTATACGCAGGATCGCGGCTGTATGCTTGCCATCAGACATAGAATAGGAAACTTGTCATTATATGGATGTGCGTTTAAATGGGATAGAGAAGTACTCAAAATATATTGGGCGACAGTTGACGACTGTAGTTGGGATACAATTATAGGGATGACCCGGACAAAGGTGAGAACTTTGAACTCTACGGGCGTCATTCATGCATTTGCTTACTACTGATGTCATTTCCTTTTGACATGGTCCATTATTATTTGAACTGCAACAAAAGGTAGGTCCGCCGAGGGTTGAGTCCGACTTTTCCTATTGCACAAACAAAGATCTAAACGGAGGCGTTAGAGAGAGAGAGAGAGAGAGAGAGAGAGAGAGAGAGAGAGAGAGAGAGAGAGAGAGAGAGACAGAGACAGAGAGAGACAGAGACAGAGACAGAGAGACAAAGAGAGACAGAGACAGACAGAGAGAGAGACAGTGAGAGACAGAGAGAGAGAGAACAAGAACAAGAACAAGAACAATTCTTTATTTAACGAGGGTAATAGAGTAAGCAGTGATCTGCTTTTAGAGAGAGAGAGAGAGAGAGAGAGACAGAGACAGACAGAGACAGACAGAGAGAGACACACGTACAGAGAGAGACAGAGAGAGAGAAGAGAGAGAGAGACAGAGACAGAGACAGACAGAGACAGAGACAGACAGAGAGAGAGACAGAGAGAGACAGAGAGACAGAGAGAGAGAGAGAGAGAACAAGAACAAGAACGATTCTTTATTTAACGAGGGTAATAGAGTAAGCAGTGATCTGCTTTTAGAGAGAGAGAGAGAGACAGAGAGAGACAGAGAGAGACACATAGAGAGAGAGACACACGTACAGAGAGAGACAGAGAGAGAGAAGAGAGAGAGAGAGACAGAGACAGAGAGAGAGAGACAGCGAGAGAGAGAGAGAGAGGAAGAGAGAGAGAGAGGGAGAGAGAGAGAGACAGAGAGAGAGAAGAGAGAGAGAGAGACAGAGACAGAGAGAGAGACAGCGAGAGAGAGAGAGAGGAAGAGAGAGAGAGAGGGAGAGAGAGACAAAACCTCCTTAATCGTTAAGTGTACTATCCAGTATCCATTCACCCTTGCACTACGGAATGTGTTCAGAATCGGGTGACCAAGTCAAGTGTTTCCGCCATCGAGACTGATTATTTGAGTATTCACAGAAAGCTCACAACAGCTGCGGTCGATAACTGACTGGGCAGATCAGATCGAAATCAGCACAAGATAGGCCTTTTGGTCAATTTCCTACAAAGTCAATGGGTTATCTGTAAAAATGAACTGGTCAATCTTTTCCCCTCTTGACCGGCAAATCAGACATTGTATCTGTCACTTGACCGTGTCTCTGCCAAAACGATCGGTCATTCAGTTCCAAGTTTTAATGTGTCGTGGTGACCGTTGACCGACGCTTGACGGAAACCCAACACTTTGCTTTTTTTGTTTGTTTTGGACGACCTGAACAAAGAAATCTTGTCCGCTGTTGCTGGGTAATTTGAAACCTTCAGTCACATGTAAATTACGGCAACTGCTGACTTGTGTCGACCCTTGTGAAAAACACTCCGAGACACCTGTAAATTGATCCTGGTTTCCGCTGGTTAAGGATCACAGAATTCGCGCGTCTTAACAATAAAGATATTTTAGTGCAGCAAGTTGATGGTGTTTACCCCCTGAAAACTGATATTTGTTCAACAGCTCGCTTTAAGCTTTCTGGCTAGTTCACAAGTTGAATCGTTAAACTGGTGATTAAAGACAATGCAGTTAAATTTACCGACACAGAAAGCTTTTTCGAAAGACAGATCGACAGACAGACTAACAGCCAGACTGACAGGCCGACAGACATGTATGATTATCACGCACCTGTTGCCTTACGTGTTGAATATTTGCAAAAAGATACCACTACTTGTCTGAATCATATTTCCAAAAGGTCCCTGGCGATGAAAATCAAATCCTCTTCAAAAAATGGAAAGCAATTATTTTCACACCTGTATGCAAGAAGACGTATAGAAAGACCACCCTACGCGACACTTAAAAAGTATTCGCTGCGGCTCAGATTTAACCGAACAATTTCAGTTTCTATGTATACACGGTTGACTGATTTGCATGAAAAATCGTACGATTAATCAGTTTTCACAACTTTTAACAGACAGGCCGTCGGGCAAAACATATCTTGCTGGGATGTTTGTACAAGGATCGCTGCACAAAGGCGCTTACAACATTGCTCCTGTCTTTGTAGATCTCGTTCTCGTTCTTTCATGGTTCATAACCGACCATGTGGTCAACATTGACGAAGATTGTCCATGATAACATAGTGCTTCACAGGCAGAACAAAGGCTCAAAGGTCATTCTTCGCGGGACCGTTTCCTCTCCTTTTGACCGAAGGCGGAAAGGATGGTCGCCGTCTTTGACCAGTTTGTTTGATGTGAAAACAACGTGACACAAAATGAGAAAATATACACAGCATATAATCATTTCCTTCCCCACACAGATTCCATTCCGATAGACGGTAAAGACGATGGGGCTCGCCACATACCTGCACAGAAAGTACTGACGCGCTCTGTGTAGGCCGTGTATCAATCAATCAATCAATCAATCAATGAGTCTTATATCGCGCATATTCCGTGGGTACAGTTCTAGGCGCTCTGCAGTGATGCCGTGTGAGATGAAATTTTATACGGCCAGTAGATTGCAGCCATTTCGGCGCATATTTACCTTTCACGGCCTATTATTCCAAGTCACACGGGTATAGGTAGACAATTATTAACTGTGCCTAAGCAATTTTGCCAGGAAAGACCCTTTTGTCAATCGTGGGATCTTTAACGTGCACACCCAATGTAGTGTACACGGGGGGAGGTTCGGACACCGAAGAGAGTCTGCACACAAAGTTGACTCTGTGAAATAAATTTCCGCCGAACCTGGGATCGAACTCACGCTGACAGCGGCCAACTGAATACAAATCCAGCGCGCTACCAACTGAGCTATATCCCCGTGTAGACCTAGACATGGTCATACGTCGAGACAAGCATAAAGACAAGCAACAAAGTCCATCTCACGATGAACACGAGCCGAAATCATATGCACTCGACTTATGAAATAGAAAGAAATCAAATACGACGAAGAGAAGAAAAAGTTTGAAAGTACCATTGAACTTCCATGTCGGCGTGTGGCTGAGCTTAAAATAGGAATGTTGTTGCAATCTGTTAGGCACTTTCCCTTTTGACAGGTAGTTTTCTTCTTCTTGTCGATCACTAAGATCATAAAGAAAGCAGAACCACAGCTAAAACAAATGGAAATAATGTGCTCGCTAGACGCTTAATGAATACTGACAGTAAGGCTAGCTTTTCGTCCCAAGACAAGTTAGAAACTTAAAACTTATGGCATATGCATTTTCACCTTTTAAAACATTTTTTAAACTGTGTTCTCTTCTAGTGTGCATGAATAATGTCAATGAAAACAAGTCGCGTAAGGCGAAAATACAACATTTAGTCAAGCTCAGTCGAACTCACAGAATGAAACTGAACGCATTGCATTTTTTCCGCAAGACCGTACACTCGTAGCATCGTCTGTCCACCGCTCGTGGCAAAGGCAGTGAAATTAACAATACAGAAAAGCGCGGGAGCGGTTGCGCTGAGGAGGATAGCCCGCTTTTCTATATCTCTATTCTTTTTAACTCTCTGAACGTGTTTTTAATCCAAACATATCATATCTATATGTTTTTGGAATCAGGAACGGACAAGGAATAAGATGAAATTGTTTTTAAATCGATTTCGGAAATTTAATTTTGCTCATAATTTTTATATTTTTAATTTTCAGAGCTTGTTTTTAATCCGAATATAACATAATTATATGTTTTTGGAATCAGAAAATAATGAAGAATACGATAAACGTAATTTTGGATCGTTTTATAAAAAAATAATTTTAATTACAATTTTCCGATTTTTCATGACCAAAGTCATCAATTAAATGTTAAGCCTCCAAGCTGAAATGCAATACCAAAGTTTGGCCTTCGTCGAAGATTGCTTTGCCAAAATTTCAATCAATTTTATTGAAAAATGAGCGTGTGACAGTGCCGCCTCAACTTTTACAAAATGCCGTCATCAAAGACATTTATGGACAAAATTAAAACAACGTCTGGGGATATCATACCCAGGAACTCTCATGAAAATTTTCATAAAGATCGGTCCAGTAGTTTACTCTGAATCGCTCTACACACACACACACACACACACACACACACACACACACACACACACATACACCACGACCCTCGTCTCGATTCCCCCCTCTATGTTAAAACATTTAGTCAAAACATGACTAAATGTAAAAAGGATACTTGCAACAAAATTAAATGTAACACGTCCTTATGTATTTTCGGAACCTTTTAGAAACACTAAATTTGATACGTTTGCTTCGAAATTCCCGAACGTTTTACAGATGTATATAATTATAAGGACCATTGGAGGTTTAATAGAACAGGTGGACAATGAACTGGAAATATCAACTATTCAAGAACTGTTCTTTATGGTTAGCATCTTTTTATTGACATCCTGACATATCACGGAACTAGCAGACATGATTGCTCTTGTGTGAGAAATCTGTCGGACAGACAAAGAAACAAGCACAAAACAGACAAGGCAAAACGGATAAATGCTAGATAAGACTTTTCTTTTAGTTAGGTGACAGAAAGACACTCCTACAGAACATATCTCTAGCAGTCTACCTTGCACAGACCTTAATTAAGACTCCTCAATAAACCAACACAAAGATGACAATGCACGGATACCGACAGAGACGTTGAACCATGGACGCAATTTCACGCTAAAATGTCAAGCATAGCAAGAACAGGACGTATAAATGTATGTTTTCTGCAAAGGCAGGTTTCCTAAGCTTTCACCAAAACCAGTGGAAAATAGAAAGGCAACGCTGACTGCGAACACGTGCGAGGTGTGTCGCACCAGCGAAAATGTGATAATATTTGCAATAAGTGCAAAGTGGTGTGCATTTTGCAGTTAGGAAAGTTACTGTCCTTTTCCCCCTACCCCCACCCCACAATTGACTCAATTGCTTCCTCCCACTTTGCTGATATTGTCCTATTGCCCCCCCCCCCCCCCCCCCCTTCGAATTATCTCTGTTGCGGCCCCTCTCATGCTATACATATTCCTTAGGCGTTTGTTGATTCGGACTCATCATTTGTAAACCTGCACCGAGCCCTTTGCGTTTGTCAGTCCCTGTCCTGATTTTTGTATGCAAGTACTAATCTGTTTCCTTTCTTGCTCGTTCCATCAGTGACCCAGTAAACACAGTGACATGCCATGTACCACGTGCCGTGTGGGCATTCAGACCTACTGAGGCCACTTAGATATGCAGCAACTGGAAGACAGTAAATGTCAATGTGTGTGTGTGTGTGTGTGTGCGCGCGCGCGCGTGTGTGTGTGTGTGTGTGCGTGTTCGGTGTGGGAAAGAGAGATCAACAGAGATAGAGACAGATAGAGAAGGAGGGAGAGAGTGTTTTTGTGTGTGTTCCGCGTGTGTCAGTATTGTTCCCGTTAATCTGTCTGTTTGTCTGTCTGTGCGCGCTCGTCAGCGTGTGTGTGCGCGGCTTGCCGCTTGTGTAACCGACGTGGCTAATGGAAAAGTAGTTATTGTGCATATAAAAATATAATTGTGTTCTTCAGCTGTTAAGTCAAAGAGAAGAAAAAGACAGCTTTTATCTTTCGCGGCACACGCCGTCAGTCTACAGGCTTTTTTTTCTCTCACGATGCCATGCAACTGAGTACTGAAAACAAATCCTCATGCCATTCCACTGCCGATGCGTGGCATAGAAAGTGAAAGAAAAATAGCCCCAGATAGAAGACTGAACCCAGGTGCCAAAGGAAATCATCCACACCTGCACACCTGAGTAGCAGATCAGGTGTAAAAGACAGAGGAGGCACACGCAGCGCTGGAGTGAGAATATCATACATGTAGCTATATGTCACAGTAAATCCATCTCACTCTCCTTGGCCTCGGTACACGCATGGCAAGCGTCCACAAGCATCAGTAAATGCAGCTGTCTGCTGTAAAAACTCGTCAATCACAAGTGTTTGGATTATCATTATTTGTGTTCAGAGAAATGAACCGAAGCGAAGCGATTACACCCAGCGTGTCCTTCTCCTGTACAGACGAACATTAACGAAATAAAATTATTTTTGAAAAGCCAAGACGGCTCAGTGCAACTCCTGTCTTTGGCTTACTTGATGGCAAAGTTTGATCGAATGTTCTTATCGCAGTCAATGATTTAACAAAAGTATTTGTCCCTTTCCTCCATCATGTTGGTTTTGATGGATGTGTTGCAAACCGTATTTATATTCCAAAAGCGTCAAAAACCAGGCTACCTTTACAATGACAAAAAACGACAACAACGGCGACAACAACAACAACGTCAAATCATTCTGCCTGCCCTGTATTTACAAAGAAAACAAGCAGGAAATAAATTAAGCAAAGGTAAAAATGTATGCATCTGTTCATCTTGATTTCAGCCCACCCTTCCTCCCGCTTCAACTAATCCTCCTTTCATAGTATATACCCTCACTTCCTCGAGCTCGTTAGACTACCCACCCCATCCTCCGCGCTCCCTCTCCCCTTCCCCCGTTCCCGAAGTGTCTGTCTCCAACCTGAGACAGCAAACGTGAGCTAGAGACGGGGTCAGGGATGGAACGAAAGACACGACCCTAATTAGAGGTCTCAGGGGTCAAACCGCGACCTCTAATTATGTAGCCGATTAGTTCTTCCTCGGAAACCCCCTCTTCATCCTCGTCCGTTTCATGTCGCTGCTTGAATTGGGCATTTTTGTAACGTAGTGAAGCTTTTTATAAGCGAAAATTCGTATTATTGTGTTGTCCTTGTATCGGTGAGTACAGAATTCTTTTGTTTTTCAACACTATTCTCAATGTTTGCAAACTCAGTGCACACATATGTGCCAATAAAGGAATTAACAAAATACCAAAAACAAAATTCTCATTGTCTTTCAGTTCACGTCCTCATTCACAAATTCTCTTTTCTCTGTTCTCTTTTCCAATCTTTGCGTATGTATCTATCAGTTTTATTCTCCCAATGTGTATTCTTACCCAGGGGTGTCTGAGAGGGAGAGAGAGAGAGAGAGAGAGAGAGAGAGAGAGAGAGAGAGAGAGAGAGAGAGAGAGAGAGAGAGAGGAGAGAGAGAGAGAGGAGAGAGAGAGGAGAGAGAGAGAGGAGAGAGAGAGGAGAGGGAGAGAGAGAGGAGAGAGAGAGAGAGAGAGAGGAGAGAGCGAGAGAGAGAGAGAGCGAGAGAGAGAGAGAGGAGAGAGAGGGGAGAGAGAGAGAGGAGAGAGAGAGAGAGGAGAGAGAGAGAGAGAGAGAGAGAGAGAGAGAGAGGAGAGGAGAGAGAGCGAGAGAGAGAGAGGAGAGAGAGCGAGAGAGAGAGAGAGAGAGACTCGGAGAGAGAGAGCGAGAGAGAGAGAGAGAGAGAGAGAAAGAGAGAGAGAGAGAGAGAGAGAGAGAGAGAGAGAGAGAGAGGAGAGAGAGAGAGATGTGTGTGCCTGCGCGTGTATTTTTGCTCTGTGTCAGTGTGTGCATTTCTCTTTTAATAGAATGGGTCACTCATACAAATACTCAACAAAATAAACTTTTCCCTCTTGTACTACAGTGCAAGGTAACGAGCTAACATCAAAAGAGTGTAAGATTTTACACTGCCGAACAAGCCCAACCCCTTTCTTTCCAGGCCGTTACACATCTCCCTCTAGTTTTCTACCCGAGCGCACACAATACGCGGGTAGTCCTGTAAAGTGAGGGGGCACATCAGTCACTTGGACATAAAAATCCCACCCGGCTTTCAGCTGGGTGGCAGATCTCTGTGTCTATCAACACCGGGGTGGATGAGACAGAATGAAGTCTGCGTGTCGCGCCATAGCAGATTCGCAATGCTCACTGAAACGTGCAGAAATCTTTTTTTTTTTTTTTTGAGGGGGGGGGGGGAATGGGAGGGGGGGGGGGGGGTGGGGTGTCTTTTTCTATCGGGAGATGGTTTGTGTCGACCTAAGACTCTTTCTTTCGCGGATGGGTTGGGGTGAAGCATGACTAAAGTGGACAAGATACCGCAGACAGAGATAACCCCGAGCTCGTGTAATTTGTCGATGAATGCGAGCAAACGTTCCTTTGTTGGGATCCGGGACGGCCGGGCTGTCTCTGAGTATTTGCTTGACGCACATAGCATATGATGGCCATGCATATATCTCTGTGGGACCTGCCGGCTTCCCCTTTGTCGTGTTAAAGTGAATATGGGGTATGCATTGTACTCTAATTAAAACACCCCTGTCGAAGTTCACTCTATTATGCTGTGTGAGCGTTTTAATTAATCAAACCTGTGTGATTTCAAGGGTGACGTTGGACAGACTCTCTATAGCGTCTGGAGTCTCGACTCCTCATTGGCAGGCGAGGGAATCAGAGGGTCTGCGACTGGGAGCTTGTGCATGTTATGGCCCTGTCACACGACCGTTTTAAAGCCAGCGTATGCCGACGTATGAACATACGCTGGCGTACGCTGAACTATCGATGTTTTTTTCAATCTTTGGCGTATACATAGCGTATTCATAACGAGTTGGACGTATACATAACGTATTAGTAACGTATGCAGAACGTTTCAATAACTTACAGATAGCGTACACCAACGTATGCTTGGCGTGTTGCCAGCGTTCACAACTTATGCCCAACGAATGCTTAGCGTGTTGCCGGCGTTCACAACGTATGCCTAACGATAGTCTTGCGCGCAACAGCTTATCGCTGACGATCACATGTCGTCGCCGCTGCTAATGGATAGAACGTATTTCGGAAGTTTTGTTTTATTAGATATATTTCGGAAGTTTTGTTTTATTAGACATGACGCCATGCGATCACGTCATTTGTTCTATAAATCGCGGGAAATCGGCAAGTAATTCTGCAAATTTGGTGAGTAGAAACTGTATTAGTTCTTCCTTGTTATGTAACGGTAAATCAAGTGGTAAGTTCTGTACTCTCTGTGCAGAATGTCGTGTCCATGAAGAACTGTTTATACGGCAGAAGTGTTGCTTGCGTTCGGAATGTCTCAGCACTATCTACAGATACAGATATTTATCGACGTATGAGTAACGTACAAGTAACGTGTGTGAACGTGTGCCAACGTATGCAGTGCGTATGAACCATACGTCGAGAATTTTTGTGCATGCACAAAACTTTGCTGCGTGCTCAGCGTACTACGACGTATGCCAGCGTGCTTCAGCGTCCTCTTAACGTATACAAAACGTACCCATAACGTATTCGACGTACGCCAGCGTACTTATTCAAATGTCCCATACGTCGGCATACGCAGGCTTTAAAACGGTCGTGTGACAGGGCCATTACAAACATTTAGTTCAACTGCACTTTAAGGTCTTCCTCGACTCTGTGATACACTATTCTTGCAGCCCAAATTTCAAATTAGTTACTACAGTCTACTCTTGTATTATGATAACATTTTTAAAGGAAACAGTCCCTTTAAATTCAAGCTTTTCGGTAAAAAAAAGAAAAAAGAAAAAAAAGGGCTGACATACGTTTTATTATCTTTGACATCGTAAGCCATAATTATAAGTATTTCACATTGTAAAGTCGTACGCAAGGGTTACAAGAAAAACTTGCAAGAACACAGGAACAATACCAGATTTTGGAAATCCGTTTACATAACAGTTGGAAATACATATTTAGATCGGCCTGCGTGCAACAGAGGTAAAAACAATAACAACAACAAAACAACAACAACAAACGATCATAAAGAAGCTGCACTTAACATCTTGGGGAACGTAATTTCATTTTTGACGGCATTTCCCAGGAATGGCCTTTTAATGTTTTGCTACTGTTTGTTGTGTTGACTGTTTCTAGTCTGCAATGTGCAAAAAGTACCGTCCAATCAGCACTTGTCTAGAGAATTAAATGACCGGTCGTTTCAGCAGTTTCTTTCTTCCTTTCTGGCTATGGGATTGTTTATATAAAAAAAATCAGTAGTTGAGAAGAAAAAAACCCACTTCTGTAATGGATATAATACAAAGTGAGTGGTTTTTTTTTATCGTTCAAGACCTGCTGGAACGGATTTTCAATGACTAACTGAAGTGCTTGGAGGTCACGGTGTTTGTCAAAAAATAGTCCGTCACTCCAGGAAAATACTGACGCGATGACTTAAAATAGACTTGTACGACATATATAGGTTCAAAAGAACTCAGGAGTCGTGACAACAAGTCACTCGGGTAAACGTTGGCCAGCAATCCCAATGCCTGTCAATTTAAGAGTCAGTGACAGAGAAACGTCTCAGTCGGCGTTAATAATTGCTTAATGTGACAGACCCGGACAGGGTCGATCATTACTCTTCAGTCCTACCCGGCCACCAGTCCTACCCGCTGTAGTGGGGCTCCTATGTTGCAAAATCATTCAAATCATGCAACAAACACCAAATTAAGCAAATATGAAGAGTTTTATGTGCTTAACAAAACCTGATACAGAGCCATCGCGAAAAATAAAAAAAATGGGTAGTTTTTAAACAATTTTTCAAAATGGCCGCCAGTGTAAACGGTTGGGTATGTTAGGCATATTTCACTTCATGTGATTAACAGCACATTTGGCGTAAATGGACATTTGCTTTTGCTTAACAAAACCTGATACAGAGCCACCGTGAAAAAATTAAGAAATCAGTAGTTTTTTTACAATTTTCAAAATGGCCGCCAATAAAAGGGTATTTAGGCATTTTTGATGCTACAAGACATTCTCTTGCAATAGAAACTAACACAAACACATTTTTAAACAAAACAATACATGTATTGTTGGTGCAGAGAATGATTGGACGGTGTGGGTGGCAGGGTTGAAGAATTTGTGGATTACCTAAACTGTGCAAAAATAAATATATTGCACCAATTTTCATACCAAAACGAAAACATTCATTCCTGTGCTGTTATATTCAATGTATGCTATTGAGGGCACTCAACTTGGCTAACTGGAACACTTTTAAGATAAAAGGTGGCCTTTACATGGGTTATTTGACCGCCGCCCAAATAAGGGTACCCCCAAAATAAAACTGATAAAAATGTAATGTATCAACTCAAAAGTCGACTAAAATTCATAATCGCTGTATTTCGAAAACGTTGTTTGTTCTCATGTGTTTACACAACTAGCACATTCCGGCAAGTGTCTATACTCAAAAGAAACTTTGGCAGTACTTGAAACAACCATCTGTCATATATACATGCGAAGTCAAAAATATGTGGGATGTAAGTCAACAAACCTGTGGCAGTTTTTAAAATATTATTTCGTGAAGATTTGAAAGTGTACTCAAACGGTTGAACTACGCCTCGTGCGTAGACACACATTCCTGAAAGTTTCAACGCAACCCACTTGGTCATTGCTACTTGGACTTGGGTATCCCTCAAATTTGACACATAAACATCTCATCCGTGAGATCGACACATACATCAGTAGGTACAATGGCACAACACTAGAAATATGCAAGATGGCGAAATAAAACAACCTGTTTTGGATGGATAATCAAGTTGACTTTCTCTTCGTATACAAACAGCGGAACACATCTTACAGCGATGTCCCTTACTAGATGAGGAACGAAAAGAAGTGTGGCCGTCACCAACTCCCTTGCAGACCAAACTATACGGCAGTCGACAGGAGTTGGAGAAAACGACAACATTTATCACCAGTGCTGGACTGATTGTGTAACCTCTGCGAACGCCAAGAAGAAGAAGAAGAACAGTGACCCAGTTGTGCCTCAGGAATTGTCGTCGGCTTTTTAAAAGGTACCCGAAGTTTTTGTCACATCTCTTTGTCACGTCAAGGGTATCCTTATTTTGACGGCGTAAATGATGATGTTAAAAAAAAATGTGCCAGATAGCGAAGATGCGAGCCTTTAATGGCATAGACAGTTTGAATAAAATGACACAGGAATAAAAGTTTGAGTTGGGGTATGAAAATGGGTGCAATAATATTTTTGCACAGTTTAGATGCTGACAGTTTTCACAGGCATGTAAGCACATTTGCAGAGAGCTGTGCTCTGCAGTCCTTCTTAGCAGCATTTGCAGCGTTTTGTTGTACAGCTCTTCTTGCAGGCACACCTCATGAGTTCTCGGCACACGCTGGATACCTCTTGAAAGCTCGTCCAGAATGACTCCCACTTTCCAGCCTTGAACTGCCAGCCCACAGAGTTTGGAAGTCTAATAGGTAGATGGCTCTTCTCAATCTCATGTCCTGCAGCAGCACCTGCACTTGTAAGGGGATTATGGTCAATTTGGCAGCTCTTTTTACTGAAGAGGTACCGTCTAGCACTGTTTACACCCAGTACGTTGCTGGTTTTGTCCTACAAATGTACACCAAAAAGCTCTTGTGCTGCCCTGTCAGTGGTACTCAGCTTACAAAGAGGAGCAGACAACCTGAAGAAAGTTTGAGTGACGTCTTCAAATGCTTGCCATACTTCCCAAGCCTTCTGATTCCCCAATACCATTGAAGAACGACATAGTGTCACAGCCTGAAAGGCTATGCAAAATGGGCAGACAGGGTGACTTCTCTTGGCCAATGGCTTTGGCAATGTGGCGATACACTTCACGAGCAGAAAAAAACGCAACACAGCTGGAATGAGAAGCAGACTGTCTGGCCTCCTCTACATCCATGGTGGAGGAAATCAGCCTGGGGTACCCTTCACACAAAAGATGAAAAGTGACATTTTTATTTGAATGTATTTGAATAATGTTTACTATCTCAGAGAGTCGGTCAAAGCCGGGTTAGCAAGTCTTCACACAACAGACCAAAATGAAAGAAAATTGTATTTCATGAATTCGTATAATTCTTACTGTTTCAGGTTAAAAAAACAAACAAACACAGTTTCCAGTGACCCAACTGATTCTGGAATCTTTCTGACAGCTACATTTATTCGCTTCAAACAGTCGCTAACAGAATGTTGACCATAGTGAGGGTTCGTACGTTAAACCCATCAAATTCACAGAGGTCGCTTACAAATGATGTGCAAACATGTTCCAATTAATACAAATAACAAAATCTTACTGTTAAGATGTATTAGGTAACAAACCTTGATACAGTAGTACTAGTGAAATCAGCTCCCTTCTGTGGCACCGGAATAAATGCAGAACGCTTGTTCCCAGGAACCGGTATGTGGTGTAACTCTTGTATATATCCTGTAAAAATAAAATTCACACCTGTCACCAATGCACGGTCAACTTAAAATAAGCAAAAGGATGAGAAACAAGCAACAAACCAAAATTGTAAAACTCAAAGAGCGGTACCTCTTCATTTTTCAAAACCACTTATCTCATTTGATTAGCATACACTGTATGCTTTTGTCTGTTACCTACCGTCTTTGAAAGTTTGATCACAACACTGTAAAGACATGGGGAGTGGAGTGTTTTTATCTCCAGCTGGTCATCCTACTATCTGGCCTACCCTCACTCAGTTTTTGACTCTACCCCTCCCCACCTTAACGTAGGCAGGACTAATCATTTATCATACCATGAACAATCTCTTTCTCCTCGCCTTTTATTCAAAGTTCGTTTAATCTGTTTAAAATCACCAGCGTGGCGATCATGATTTCCTTACTTGTAATCAACAGATAGATCTAGATCTATCAGCATCACAATCCAGCTGATGAGCAAGATTAAACAAAGTCTCTGCATTTCAGTGCTTCACCCGATGAATAACAGACCCCAGGGGAGAATTAAACAGTAAAATGATGTGACATTGGTGAATGGATGCGTATTCTTGAAAACTTACCTTCAGAAACGTTGATTTCGCTCAAATCAAAACACGCAATGTTGCGGAGGCCGCCATCTTGAATGTTCATGCTGCGGATATATAAAATTCTAAAAACGATCAAATTAAATACCAGAACACAAAAATACCCATAAGAGTATTTATGTCATGCATGTGTTATCAGCAGACAACTTCTGGTGCATGGTAAACCATTGAATTTTACATTTGCTGAGTTGGGAATATTTACTGCTGAGCGCTTTTGGTACGAATTTCGTCTGCTGTAAATGCAGCCTTTTATTCCCTATCAAAAACAAAAAAAACCGATTTCTGAAGTGGCTCTGTATCTGAAATCCCTTAAATAATTATAAGGAACAATATCACAAAGTATGATGTTTGTTGCAAGATGTGAATGATTTATGAGTGCGTCTGCAACATACGAGCCCCACTACTGTACTTTGCAAGCAGCCACAAAATCCCCTCGACAAACCGCTCTCTTTTACACCTGGGTAGACCAGCCTCGCCATGGCCTTTCAAAGACCCTTTAATCCGCGGGTGATTGAGCGTGTAACACAATTACTGTTGTCCCGTACGAACGACGGTCACTTCAAAAAGCGCCTTATTGTTGCCGTTAAGTCAAGTCCTTTCCTGTAGAGCCGCAGAGGAAAACAACGTCAGGGCGACTCAAGTCACTTGGTCAAATCATACACTTGATTGAAACATCATTTATTCGGTGGTATATATATAAACTCTCTTTGACTCAATGTTTACAGCTGTCTATACGTTTGTTAGGGAACACGTAGAAGCCAAAGAGAAAAACAACAAGGCGACTTGAGTCATTTGGTCAAATCGTACACTTGATTGAAGCATCATTTATTCGGTGGTATATAAACTCTCTTTGACAATGATTACAGCTGTCTATGCTGTTGTTAGGGAACACGTAGAAGCCAAAGAGAAAAACAACAGGGCGACTTGAGTCATTTGGTCAAATCATACACTTGATTGAAGCATCATTTATTCGGTGGTATATAAACTCTCTTTGACTCAATGTTTACAGATTTAAGCTTTTAATAAATAGATAGCGGACCCACAACCCCGTCACCTCCATTCCTGTGGCCAGGTACCCCCCCTCCCTCCTTCATCCTCCAAGCAGCGTTTCAACAAATCTACTTCCTATTGGACTCAGCTCCGTGGGACAGAAGCATCATCCATCCGCATATGATTACAGATGTCTATACTTTTATTAGGGGACACGTAGAAGCCGCAGAGAAAAACAACAAGGCAACTTAAGTCACTCGGTCGAATCATACATTTGATTGGAACATCCTTTACTTAGCTATAGATACCTGCTTCATTCTACTACTCTATGATTAGAGCAGTCTCTGTTTTAATTAGCGTACACGTCGAAGGAACTGCCTCTACAGCGAATTTTTGTTTGTTTGTTTGTTTGCTTAACGCCCAGCCGACCACGAAGGGCCATATCAGGGCGGTGCTGCTTTGACATATAACGTGCGCCACACACAAGACAGAAGTCGCAGCACAGGCTTCATGTCTCACCCAGTCACATTATTCTGACACCGGACCAACCAGTCCTAGCACTAACCGACACATGTTCACCGCCCTCAGCTAATTGAAGAAAGAGGGGTCGAGGACGACCCCTCAATAAATAGTAGAGCATAGTGCAATTTCATGTTGGCATCTTCTCCACTAACAGCTATATAACCCAAAGACTGAAGACCAAAGTGCTTTACCCCACTTCTGACCCGAATCACTCCCTCCTGCTAGGTACACGTGCACTCAAGTTAACATCTGCTTTGACCTGTGTGCCAGGAGTCGGATGGGAGAGAGAGAGAGAGAGAGAGAGAGAGAGAGAGAGAGAGACACACACACATAGACAGAGACAGACGTAGAAAGACAGAAGCGGAGAGACTCAGAGGGAGACACAGACAAAGACATACATACAGAGAGAGAGAGAGAGAGAGAGAGAGAGAGAGAGAGAGAGAGAGAGAGAGAGAGAGAGAGAGAGAGAGAGAGAGAGAGAGAGAGAGAGAGAGAGAGAGAGAGAGAGAGAGAGAGAGAGAGAGAAACTGTAACTGATCTCGTGAGAACGGTAACAAAACGAGACATGTCAGTTCTCCGAACGCATTGCAATAGATGACCGTTCCTGCGGCCATCAATATTAAGAGGTCACTGACCCCCAATCGACCCGGCCAGCTGCATAATGTCATTCTGAGTTTGTTGTGTTTCACAATTTCTGGTGAAGATTAGCTGCTGTATCTATGTTTTCAACCATGCAACCCGTAATGCCAGACGCCAGGCGGAGCAGCCACTAGATTGCCAATTTTAAAGTCTTAGGTTTGACCCGGCCGGGGCTACAGCGAAATCACGACCAACTTCATGCCATTCCTCTTGACACAAGTGACAGTGTGCGATAAAGCGTATGAATTGTTTGCAAAAACAAAATGCAAAATCACATCCAGAACACACAAAATACTGACCCACGGTCCTATACAGGCGTGAGGGGCGTAAATAATGAGGAAGGAAAACAAGGAAATCCCTTATCCCCAACGCGCTTTGATGTGCATAGGAAACCATCCAAACCATTTCCAGTCCAACGCGCCAAGAATAATCAATCAAGGAAAGTCAGGCCCCGCGGCCCTCACGCTTTCGCATTTATAGGTCTGCACTTTGTCAAAGACTGTTTTCTTTATCAATCTTGGCAAGTTCAGGTTTGTTTGTTTTTTGGACTACTTCTATTGGCGACCTGCCGTGACCTCGCACCCTGGTTCCACTGTAACTTCCTTCTTTCTCTCACTCCCCTAGAGAGAGAGAGAGAGAGAGAGAGAGAGAGAGAGACAGAGACAGAGACAGAGAGAGAGAGAGAGAGACAGAGACAGACAGACAGACAGAGAGAGAGAGACAGAGACAGAGACATAGACATAGACAGACAGACAGACAGACAGACAGAGAGAGAGACAGAGAGAGACAGAGAGAGAGAGAGAGACAGAGAGAGAGAGAGAGACTATTAGGGTTTAACGTCCCCCTAGACCAACTGGTCTATATTGGGACAAAGAGAGAGAGAGAGAGAGAGAGAGAGAGAGAGAGAGAGAGAGAGAGAGAGAGAGCGACAGACAGCGACAGACCGAGAGGCAGACAGAGAGACAAAGAGAGAGAGAGAGAGAGAGAGAGAGAGAGAGAGAGAGAGAGAGAGACAGACAGACAGACAGACAGACAGACAGACAGACAGAGACCGGCAGACACTGAGAGACAGAGAGAGACAAAGAGAGGAAGAGATCGACAAAGAGATCTTGGTCAAAATTCCATCGCGGGCATCCTTTTTCTGACAAGCTTTTTCCAAGATGGAGTGACAGTGTAATAAAAGAACACCCAAAGAGACAAAACGTTCTTTTTTTGTGTCCATTGTGGTATTATGTAAATATGTTTTCAAAGCTTTACATCTCTGTGCCACAGTTTACTTGCGCTTCTAAGATGTCCTAGCAGGACTGGTTGATCTAGTCCTTATATACCGTCGTGCTCTTTGTCATATTTCAGTCTTTGAAAGAATTTCTCGTGAAGTCCGGTTTGTCCTGTAAATTGCAATAACCAGATGTGAGGTCATGAACCAAAAGTACATCAGCTGTTTTGTACAAGTTTACTTTCCGCTGCTGACTATACTAACTTTCAGTGTTGTGGACATAATGCTTTGGAATGATTATATGTATCAGAGTCACAACTATTGGAATCTAGCCACTTATCATTCATGAGCCTGATTACCAAACGTTACCGAGATAACATTCGGCAAGGACACTTTTTGTCAAGTACCAGATATATGACAAACACGAGAGAACCAAACCGACCACACAGCGCACGTTCAAGCCTTGTAAACAACAAACAATAGGTTGGATCCAAACTCATTCACATGCCGTGCTATGTACATGTGCAGCAACGGAATTTGGTTGTTACTGTTGGCACAGGCTTGGGGTGTGAATAGAGCAGTGGTAATGTTACGAGGTTACCTGGCCGGCAATCTTGCATTCCATGGTGGAAGTCACGTTCTGCAAGCAACGAAGTCGTGTGAGTTTCTTGTTCGCTGATGCCATGCAGTTTGGTCTGAAACACTAGTAACCCACATGTTAAGGCATGCTATTTCCTTGGAATTCTAAATTTGCGAAGTAGGTATATTGGCTACATTGATTGCACAAAATGGCGCACGAGCCTGAAACACATAGCATTCTCTGCAAAATCTGGTACATCTGGTCAGTTTTATAGTAATTTGTTCTCAGATTTGAGGGACTTGAAATAACACATTGGCCATTACAGGTGTAAACTCCCTTCTAATTTCAAGTCCAAAGAATAAAAAAAAACACTCATTGCCGGGCATAGTTTAGGCCAGACATATCAAACATCGGTCACCGTCAGGCGTATGAAGACCGATCACTTAGACGCACTGAATTTTTGACGCGTTGGTCTAGACGAGGAAACGCGTACCCCTTAATTCTGAAAATAAAAACATTGTCACGAATTGGAACCTACTCCATGGCCTTCACTTCAGGAATCACAGTGTCACTGTCATCACCGCACAACTAGGTCACAGGATGAGATAGAGCCAGACATATCAAGTTCATTCCACAAAGAAGATCATTTCAAGTCAAACCAAAGGTCACTTCAAGTTCATACCGGTCAGCGAATGGGATCGTTGATTTCCATTCATATCTGTGCTAAGTGCATGTTGCCGCGTAGTAACGAAGTTCCGTTCCATTTATAGACCGGAGTGAGAATCAAAAGTAACTGTTCGCTGCGGTAACCGCATTGGGGCATTGATCTTGACAGCACTACTTTGCGGCTATGGTGACTGTGATCATCACATATGGAAGTTGGTACAAGTCAAGTCAAGTCAAGTCAAGTTTTATTGTTCATTACCCAGGGGCATTATAAACAATATTCGCAAATTCAAAAATGCACAAAGTACCAAGTGATCAAAAAGAAAAATAGAAGATAAGAAAAGAAACAAGTCGCGTAAGGCGAAAATACAATATTTAGTCAAGTAGCTGCCATTTTTCAGCAAGACCGTATGCTCGTAGCATCGTCAGTCCACCGCTCATGGCAAAGGCAGTGAAATTGACAAGAAGAGCGGGGTAGTAGTTGCGCTAAGAAGGATAGCACGCTTTTCTGTACCTCTGTTTGTTTTTAACTTTCTGAGCGTGTTTTTAATCCAAACATATCATATCTATATGTTTTTGGAATCAGGAACCGACAAGGAATAAGATGAAAGTGTTTTTAAATTGATTTGGACAATTAATTTTGATAATAATTTTTATATATTTAATTTTCAGAGCTTGTTTTTAATCCGAATATAACATATTTATATGTTTTTGGAATCAGCAAATGATGGAGAATAAGATAAACGTAAATTTGGATCGTTTTATAAATTTTTATTTTTTTTTACAATTTTCCGATTTTTAATGACCAAAGTCATTAATTAATTTTTAAGCCACCAAGCTGAAATGCAATACCGAACCCCGGGCTTCGTCGAAGATTACTTGACCAAAATTTCAACCAATTTGGTTGAAAAATGAGGGCGTGACAGTGCCGCCTCAACTTTCACGAAAAGCCGGATATGACGTCATCAAAGACATTTATCAAAAAAATGAAAAAAACGTATGGGGATTTCATACCCAGGAACTCTCATGTCAAATTTCATAAAGATCGGTCCAGTAGTTTAGTCTGAATCGCTCTACACACACACACACACGCACACACGCACACACACACACACGCACATACACCACGACCCTCGTTTCGATTCCCCCTCGATGTTAAAATATTTAGTCAAAACTTGACTAAATATAAAAAGAAAATAAATATTTGGAAAACAAAAATACACAAACAGTGAACACAAAATATTATAGTACAGAAAATGCAAACACACACACACACACATTGATTCCTGGCAATGGGGGACACAAAACGAAAATACGGTTAACAAATCCCAGCACTATGAAAAATTGCTACTAATTAATTTTATGAATTCCAAGAGTTTCGTCAACAATTTCTTATTTCTTGATACGAACAGTTTTTTGTATTTAAGTGAATTTGGTTTTTTCCAGTAGAATGGTGGAATAAGTTCTGCTCTTTTTTCATTGAAAAAGTCACAAACAAACAAATAATGATACTCATCTTCTATATCTTCTGATGTACATTTTCTGCAAATGCGATTCGCTCTAGGTATATTAAGGTATCTTTCTTTCTGTACTGGCAGGTTGTTATTTGTAGTTCTAAATTTCATGAGTGTAACGACTTTTTGGAACGACAAGGATTTAATGTAGTCTTCACACACAAAACTATCTTTAAACATTCTATAATTACAAAAAAATGTCTTTTGTATCCATTTCTAAGAACCAATTGTGAATATACTGGTCATATAAACACCGCTTTACTTTTTCTTTAAACCAAGTAGATGTATATTGAGAAACAAATTCTTGTTGTATCCAAAACCCAGAAAGACCTATATCACTTAACGTTTTTTCTATGCATGACAGATAGTCAGAAGTAAACATCTTTTGCGAATATAGTCTATAGGTAAATCTGTAAGCAACACTTGAAAATTTATTTTTGTTAACTGGGTCAATTAGTTTATACCAATAACAGAGCATTCTACATTTCATATTGACATCTAAGGGATATTTTCCAAGTTCGCCAAAAACCATTGCATTAGAATAGAACCATTAATACTGAGAAGTGAACTGCCCCTTCGTCGCCCTCTCTGAACTCCGTTGGAAAGTTACATTTTGCTCAAAGTCAGTTTGTGTAACTGACTTGTCCGAAGTCAATTCAAATTGGAGACAGCAAGTGGAGTAAAGTTCTTCAATAAGGGGGCAAATACCTAATACTTTTGACATCCAGATAACACCAACCCATGCATGTACTCAGTGGTACTACGGAGAAGACACAAAAGAGAGAGAGAGAGAGAGAGAGAGAGAGAGAGAGAGAGAGAGAGAGAGAGAGAGAGAGAGAAAGAGAGAGAGAGAGAGAGGAGAGAGAGAGAGAGAGAGAGAGAGAGAGAGAGAGAGAGAGAGAGAGAGAGAGAGAGAGAGAGAGAGAGAGAGGTATACGGTTGGACTTCTGACACATCAGTCACCATGTATGGTCACTGACTTTCTGAAAAGCGGACAACTTTGGTAATATAATTATATACAAAAAAAAACAATACAAGAGGCCCTGATCCGTTTTTCCTCTCTTTTCCCAAAAGTCATTGTCCATAGCTAGTACATGTGACAGGGCGACCAGTCACCAATTATAGCGAAAAGTTTTTGTCATTGTCCAGTCTAGTGTTTGTAGTTCATGTTGCTGATCGCTTTATGTTTTGTGTAATGCCATTATCTGTTCCAAGTTAAATTTTGAGATGCACAAAACATTTGTTTCCCGAACCTCCACACACATGAAGTACGTGGCTGTACGGGTTTCGGTCTGACAGTCAGCCAGTCTTGCAAATATGTGCAGAACAGCAGTTGCACCGACTAAACGTCTTGACACGTGCCTTTAATGACGTTACGTGCACTGACTGACACGCCGCTATGAACGAGCCATGATCAGACCAGCGTCAGGGAATTTTTGACTGCACCTCGCCTAATTACCGACTTCCTATGCAGCCCTGATTTTTTCTAAGCCTTTCTTCCTTCCTTTTGACACCTATGTGTTGCGTACACAAAAGGGGGCCGCCCCGACGCTGCCGTTGTTCGGGATGATAAAGGGGGGAATAAAGAACTGGCTGGCAATCTGTAGACTGGTTTCAGTCACAAACAAAAACTGACACTGCAGACTGACCCTTTTGACGATTTGTGTGAGGTGATGTTTGTGCCGCTTTGTTCGATAATGCGGACTTTTTCGAATTGGTCAGTTCATCTCTGTTCCGCCTTGTGTGAGTGTGTGTGTGTTGGGGGGGGGGGTGTGTGCGTGTGAGTGTGTCACCGTGTGTGTGACTGAGTGTGCCGTGTGTGTGTGTGTCTGTGAGAGAGAGAGAGAGAGAGAGAGAGCGGCCAGTATATGTTTGTGTGTGTGTGTGTGTGTTTGTGTGTGTGTGTGTGTGTGAGTGTGTGCGTGCGTGCGTGAAAGAGAGAGAGAGAGGGGGGGTGGAGAAAGACAGACAGACAGACAGAGAAAGAGAGAGAGAACAGACAGACTGACACTGAGACAAAGAGAAAGAGAGTCGCCGTCGGAATTTCCTTTCCTTTCCTTTACTTCCCACTTTCCTTTCCTCCCACACACTCAACTTGCTCACCGTTGTACCAGTCCGAGTTCGTCCCAGTCAAACGTCGGTCCCAGTGCGAGTGAAGTCGTTGTGTGTGTCAGTGTGCGTGTGTGTGTGATTGCTGTGCCCGGTGTGTGGTTATTATAGACGAGAGAGACAGAGAGTGGTTGTGGTGGCAATTCGAGTTGTTCAAGTCCCTCTCTCTTCTTTTTTACTCTCTTAATTCTCTGACAACTCTCCAGCAGGCAGCTTACCACATACACTGAGAGAGACTGCCTACTATCATCCCCCTCTCTTCAAGCTTTACGGTGTATCCCGTAGCCTATAGGTCTATGCCTGAACTGAGAAGACAGCATTCAGCAGCTAGCGGTGTTGGCGGCAAGAATTGGGGGCTTGAAAGACACACACAGACACAGCGGCAAAGCTGCGAAGTGTTTTCTCTGACTGCTCAGATACGAGTGCAAACCCCCGCGACTCCTCAACACTTCTCTCTTTCCCCCCTCAGCCGTCAAGTATCGAAGACGTATACCGTATCGGCTCGTTGGGGGGGTTGGAGGTTCGAATCTGTCCTGCTGCTGCTGAAAAGTCGAGTCTTGCTGACTTGCGGAGCGAACGCAACAGGAAACCAAGACTAACGCCGACCGCATTGTGTAGGAATGCTGTTCAGCGGATTTGTACCGCAACTGAGAGCGTAATGGATTAGGGCAGTGAGAGAGCCCTTTCTCTTTCTCTCTCTCTCTCTCTCTCGCTCTCTCTCTCTCGAATCAAAACAAAAGAAGTTTGGAGTACCGGGGCCCGCAGTGACCGAGAGATCTTACCTGCACCTCTAGAGAAGAAAAAAAAGTCAGTTTACTTTGCGGTGTGGGTGTGTTTACGTGTGTGCAGTCAGTGTCATCCCGAAAGGGAATTTGAGTTGCCAGAATTTGCTGACTCCGCTGGTGCTTTGTGTTGCCGATGTTTGTGGCGGAGTGATTTACACGTGATTGAGTTCACACAGTCTGTGCAGTGTTCACTTTGTCAGTGATGAATTCCAAGATGGGGATTACCCGCCGGGATACAGCGATGTCGTGGCGAGGTGTGATGTGGTTGCTGTGTGCGGTGATGTGGTGGCTGGTGCCGCATACTGTGGCCCAGTGTCCGCCCAGGTGTCTGTGCTTCAGAACTAACGTCAGGTGCATGTTTCTGCAGCTGGAACACATACCCTCCGTGCCTCCGGACACCACCGTCCTGTAAGTTACACACTCAAACATGTCACGAGTTATGTATCTTCAGTCTAATATTGCTATTTCATATGTTACGTGGATTTCCATTGGTCAATTGGGCAAAATTGAGCTCAATGCAAAAGTGATATCGACGACATTTCCGTCGATATCAGTTTTGATATCGACGACCTCTTTATTGCTTCCTCACTTAAAAAAAAAACCCACCTAAATTTAAAAACAAACAAATATATATGAAAATGTAATTATCCCAGAATTTAGTTGAGCAAGTGACTAAAGACTTTTTGAAAGAAAAGACATTGAAATACTGAAAAGTACAAGAAAAGCGTGAACAAAAAGAAATAATAATCAGAGGGAGGGATATGGAACAGCCAAAACTGAGACAAATACTTTTGTAATTTCTTTACAGTAAATACAAAATGTCCAGAGAATTAGCAATATATCTAACATTGACTGACTGTGTGATGATATCTTCTGCTATTGGTCTGTTTCGACAGTGATATCAAAATCTCGACCTCCGGTCTCGATTTTGATATCACTGTCTCAACAGACCATATGCAGAAGATATCATCACACAGTCCGTCAATATTGGGTACTATAAGTTAATTAGGAAATAACCTTTTTTGTTCTTGTTTAGAGGACTGTTTGTTTGGTCTCAGCTACTCAGCGATAATGTCTCAGTTTTCAGGCGCATGTTTCTACAGCTGTAGCACATACCCGTATAAATTAAACCAGTGATTAAATCTGCAAAGTGAATGGTTTACGAACAGACGAACAATCAAAGTTATCAAACTGACCATGCAGGCACATAGTTCGAGACTCGATTCAGTAAATAACGCTTTAATTGTGTCTGCAGTTCGTTAAAAAAAAAAGTGTAATCAAAAACCCCAAAAGGTAAGTTTATGGAACGGTTGATTATAGACAAAACAAAACGTTGATAAGTTGACCTTTGACCTATAGGGCCTAGGTCAAAAGCGGATGAACATGATACAAATAGTAATAATTTAGCCTGATCACTTTAGCTTTGGGCTGTATTTCTTAGAAGATGACAGGAAGCAAATACAATTTTTAAACAAGTCGCGTAAGGCGAAAATACAACATTTAGTCAAGTAGCTGTCGAACTCACAGAATGAAACTGAACGCAATGCAACGCAGCAAGACCGTATACTCGTAGCATCGTCAGTCCACCGCTCACGGCATAGGCAGTGAAATTGACAAGAAGAGCGGGGTAGTAGTTGCGCTGGGAAGGATAGCACGCTTTTCTGTACCTCTCTTCGTTTTAACTTTCTGAGCGTGTTTTTAATCCAAACATATCATATCTATATGTTTTTGGAATCAGGAACCGACAAGGAATAAGATGAAAGTGTTTTTAAATTGATTTGGAAAATTTAATTTTGATAATAATTTTTATATATTTAATTTTCAGAGCTTGTTTTTAATCCGAATATAACATATTTATATGTTTTTGGAATCAGCAAATGATGGAGAATAAGATAAACGTAAATTTGGATCGTTTTATAAAAAACATATTTTTTTTACAATTTTCAGATTTTTAATGACCAAAGTCATTAATTAATTTTTAAGCCACCACGCTGAAATGCAATACCGAAGTCCGGGCTTCGTCGAACATTACCTGACCAAAATTTGGTTGAAAAATGAGGGCGTGACAGTGCCGCCTCAACTTTCACGAAAAGCCGGATATGACGTCATCAAAGACATTTATCAAAAAAATGAAAAAAACGTTCGGGGATTTCATACCCAGGAACTCTCATGTCAAATTTCATAAAGATCGGTCCAGTAGTTTAGTCTGAATCGCTCTACACACACACACACACAGACAGACACACACACGCACATACACCACGACCCTCGTCTCGATTCCCCCTCTACGTTAAAACATTTAGTCAAAACTTGACTAAATATAAAAATGACCCCCACACTCAGCCTGCAGATGTACCAAGGTATTACAGATGAGATTAATGACAAGTTGACAACACATAAACTTGTACACAGTGAGGACAAACAAAAGACCTGCTGTATCCGCGATAGTTGAATAGAGTCGTGAGTCATACGAGGGGGGGGGGGGGGGGACTGAGAGAGAGAGAGAGAGAGAGAGTGAGAGAGAGAGAGAGTGAGAGAGAGTGGGAGAGCGTAAGAGCCTTCCGAAGTCCCAATCATGCTGTTTCAGTCTTCATTCGTCGAAGCATATTTTCCTCCTAACTGTAGGCAGACTCAGTGGACGAAACCGCTGAGTTGACACCCATAAAGTGAAACCACTCCACCGAGTCCCGCTATCTCTACCTGGGCCAGGTGTTCGGCATTCTCCCTCCCAGCCCCCACACCCAGTATCCAGCCCAGCACGACAGTATTTAGACTTAGAGTATGCTCGAGATCTGGTGATCAGACGATCTGGCTGTACGCTCGCTGTGACTGTCAGACCCCTCGAGTTGAGCAAAATAAACATTCCGATCGGGACACAGAGAGACCACGCCTGTCTGCAGACGTTTTCGCTACAGACTGTTGAGGGTCCGTCACATAGTCTTGTCGCTCGGACGTTCCCGAGTAAAGAGAGAGTGTATGAGAGTTGTTGGTTTCGTTTGAAAGAACCCGTGTGAACGAAAATTGGTAGAGGAAGAGGTAGCCCATCGATCAGAGATTGGCAGGGAGGTGAGAGCTGAAGGGAAAGCTGTGTGTGTGTGTGTATGTGTGTGTGCGTGCGTGCGTGCGTGCGTGTATGGGCGTGCGTGCGTGTGTGCGTGTGTGTGTGTGTGTTTGTTTTCATTGCGGCTTGATGTGTGGGATTGCTTGGTTGATTGATTGAGTGATTGCACTTTTACTTTAAAAGAATAATGTTTTCATGTGCAACGAGAGAGAGAGAGAGAGAGAGAGAGAGAGAGAGAGAGAGAGAGAGAGAGAGAGAGAGAGAGAGAGAGAGAGAGAGAGAGAGAGAGAGAGAGAGAGAGAGGTTCATTTACCGAAGAGGCACTTGAAAGAGCTAGGACATTTTTCATTCATTTATAAGATTTGTAAAAGGGTGATTTTTACATTTAATCAAGTTTTGACTAAATATTTTAACATAGAGGCGGAATCGAGACGAGGGTCGTGGTGTATGTGTGTGTGTGCGTGTGTGTGTGTGTGTGTGTCTGTCTGTCTGTCTGTCTGTGCGTGTGTGTGTGTGTAGAGCGATTCAGAGTAAACTACTGGACCGATCTTTATGAAATTTTACATGAGAGTTCCTGGGTATGATATCCCCAGACGTTTTTTTCATTTTTTGGATAAATGTCGTTGATGACGTCATATCCGGCTTTTTGTAAAAGTTGAGGCGGCACTGTCACACCCTCATTTTTCAATAAAATTGATTGAAATTTTGGCCACGCAATCTTCGACGAAGGCCGGACTTTGGTATTGCATTTCAGCTTGGAGGCTGGGCGGGGATGTAGCTCAGTCGGTAGCGCGCTGGATGTGTATCCAGTTGGCCGCTGTCAGCGTGAGTTCGTCCCCACGTTCGGCGAGAGATTTATTTCTCAGAGTCAACTTTGTGTGCAGACTCTCCTCGGTGTCCGAACACCCCCGTGTGTACACGCAAGCACAAGACCAAGTGCGCACGAAAAAGATCCTGTAATCCATGTCAGAGTTCGGTGGGTTATAGAAACACGAAAATGCCCAGCATGCTTCCTCCGAAAGCGGCGTATGGCTGCCTAAATGGCGGGGTAAAAACGGTCATACACGTAAAAGCCGTGGGAGTTTCAGCCCATGAACGAACAAACAAACAAGCTTGGAGGCTTAAAAATTAATTAATGACTTTGGTCATTAAAAATCTGAAAATTGTAATTAAAATTATTTTTTATAAAATGATCCAAAATGACATTCATCTTATTCTTCATCATTTTTTGATTCCAAAAACATATAAATATGTTATATTTGGATTAAAAACAAGCTCTGAAAATTAAAAATATAAAAATTATGATTAAAATAAAATGTCCGAAATCGATTTAAAAACAATTTCATCTTATCCCTTGTCGGTTCCTGATTCCAAAAACATATATATATAGATATTATATGTTTGGATTAAAAACACGCTCAGAAAGTTAAAACGAAGAGAGGTACAGAAAAGCGTGCTATGCAGCACAGCGCAGCCACTACCGCGCTAAACAGGCTCGTTAATTTCACTGCCTTTTGCACGAGCGGCGGACTACGGTCATTGTGAAAAAATGCAGTGCGTTCAGTTTCATTCTGTGAGTTCCACAGCTTGACTAAATGTAGTCATTTCGCCTTACGCGACTTGTTTTTTTTGTTTTTAGCAATGATAACTTTAATGTTAAGTGCCTCGACTGCACTTTTCAAGTGGTGGGGATTGGTTCACCGAGTCCTTGAAATGTATTCTTCATTCAGCAGTCTCGGCCACGAACTGTGACGACCAACAAACCTTGGCCCTGAATTCGACACAAAGGGAGAGGCTTTGGCAAAGTTTGGCGGAGGGGTGGGGAGGGAGGAGGGGGGGGGGTGCGTTCGGTCGGCTGATTGAGTGGGGAGGGAAGGGAAGGGAAGGGAAGGGGAAGTGGCATGTCATCAATGGGTTTTCCCTGTCCCTTGAAACACTCCTGACCCTCAGCTTGTTTAGGCACATCATTCATTTGTAACAACCCTCGTATGAATTAAAAAGTGTGTCTGTCTGTCGGTCTGTCTCTGTGTCTGTCTGTCTCTTTATCTCTGTTCACCTCTGTCTCTGTCTCTCTCTGTCTCTCTGTCTCTGTCTCTCTCTCAGTCTCTCTCTCTCTCTCTCTCTCTCTCTCTCTCTCTCTCTGTCTCTCTCTCTCTCTCTCTCTCTCTCTCTCTCTCTCTCTCTCTCTCTCTCTCTCTCTCTCTCTCCTTCTCTCTCTCTCTCTCTGATCATGTCTATCTCTGCCTTTCCATGTGGACATGTCAAAAGCTAAGTCTTGAGATGGTATTAGCTGGAGAAGACAACGGATCGAGCTTGTTCTGCGAGTGTTATAACAGAAATACCGCATTACCTGGCACCACTTTGTCAACGTCACAGCGGAAGGTGAAGCTTTGGGAGTAGGTTCTCCGCTGTACCATTAGCACATGGCAGGTTTGTGTGACCGCCGGCGTCTTGATAGATACTGCGAATGTAAGCCTGTGTTCTCTGCCAAAGAGTAGAGAACATTCCCCATTACAAGTGCGTGTTGGAAAAGCTTTTCATACCTGCCTTTCTGGCTTCAGTCTCCATCGTCTTGGCGCTTTTAATGCTGTGCTTTTATTGCAAATGATATTGATGAGTCCATTGCCCACCTATACTGAAGCTTGATGGATTAGATACACATCTTGATTTCTAACTTACGGGCGTAATAGTCTAGTGGTCAAGACGTCGCCCTTCCATGTGGAAAGTTCGGGGTTCAAACTCTGGCTACGCCGTAGAGATAGGGTGATGATTTTTTTGTTATCTCCCGGGTCAACTTATGTGCAGACCTGATAGTTCCTTATTCCCCTTTAGTAGGCTATACACGCAGGCACAAGAGCAACTACGCAAGGAAAAGATTCTGACATCCGTTTGAGAGTCCGGTGGATCACAAAAACTCTGACACAAGAATACCCAGCACGCATCCTTTCAAATCGGAGTATGACTGCTTAATAATTATTAATGGCGGGGAAAAACAAACACGTAAAAGCCCTTTCGTGCACAACATGAGTGTACGTGAGAGCTGCGGCCAACGAACGTTGAAGTAGAAGGAGAAAGAGTTACCACCTGTTGCAAGCTTAGAACGTTGTTTTATTTATTGGGGGGAAGGGGGAACTTGTAAAACTGTCCACGAAGATGAGCCTTTAGAGTGTACGAAGTTTCCTATGTGGATTTTTTTATGACCAATGAAGACTCTAGCTCTACATTTTATGATTTGCAAAACATACAGACATTCTACTGTACATGTAAAACATGTACATGAATCACGTAAGGGAATCGTTTTCAGTTGTTGTTTTTGTGTGGGTGTGTCCCCCCCCCCCCCATTTTAATCAAATGATAACTGACAAACATGGTATCTGTGTGTTTTCTGTTTGTGCAGATACTTTCTCATTTACATGAGGTGCAGAAAAACTTATGTTAAATGTTACATTATACAAAAGGACAAAACTTAATCATGCGTGAAACTATAGTGTTGTGTCTGCTGGTGTCAACATGTGTAGCATCAAAATGATCATATGTCATCATATAGATGGGTCTATTCAGTTACTATTGTACTTAACAACAACAAAAACAACAACTGCACTAGTACTCATTTGTCAAGGTCAGGTGTTGCATCCAATTTTACAAAATGGTTTTGGTGTCAGGTGAGTAATGCGTGAAAAGAAAGCTATTAAGCTAGTAGGAACTAAAGTTGTAATGCTAATAAGATATATAAAGATTAAAGGCCTTTAAATGCGGTGTCTGCGTGTACCACGCATTCAGGTTATTTAACCCTTTGTTAATTTCCGTTTTATACGACTTTCCTTCGTGAATAATGGCAATATTCAAACCGTACGGCTGTGGACCGTACGGCTGTCGGATAATTTACGAAAAATCTTCATTCAAGCGAATACACAAAGTGAATAGTTGTGTATGCCTTTTCTTTTGAATTCTTTGATAGAAACGTTTTTATTACACATATATAGTTAATATTCCATGTATGCTTTTCATATCCCGCCTGAACTCATACTTGCTAAATGGTTAGCCATGATGGAGATAGTGTCAGGCCTTTCATCTGCACGTGATATCTGTCTGCGATTCCCTCCATTCGTAACTTCAAAGATACATTCTTGTCAGGGTAGGGTGAGGCCAGTGCCGGAGACCCTTGTAAGTTTATGCCTCCAGATTGCTGGGGAAGGAGGGGGAAAGGGAGCAAAGTATTTATCTCAAGATTTCTTCGTCTGTCTCTTTCTATCTCTCTTGTCTGTCGGTCTGTCTGTCTGTCTCACTCTCTCCTTATATGTCTGTATGTCTGTCTGTCTCTATATTTGCCTCTCTGTCCGGCTGTCTATGTCTGTCTGTATCTCTCGCTCTCACTCGCTTTCTCTCTCTCGGTCAGCCTGCCCACCTATCTGCCTGCATGCATTTGTCCGTCTCTGTCTGTCTGTTCATCTATCTCTCTGTCTCTCTCTCTCTGTCTGTCTGTCTGTCTGTCTGTCTATCTGTCTGTCTATCTCGGAGAGAGAGAGAGAGAGAGAGAGAGAGAGAGAGAGAGAGAGAGAGAGAGAGAGAGAGAGAGAGAGAGAGAGAGAGAGAGAGAGAGAGAGAGAGAGAGAGAATTGAATTGAACTTTATTTAACAAGGATTAAGATTTAAGGCTACGCCTTTTCTTACAATCTGTCCTTGGGACGCATAGACACACAATTATAATTAAAATATTAAAAATTAAGAGAGAGAGAGAGAGAGAGAGAGAGAGAGAGAGAGAGAGAGAGAGAGAGAGAGAGAGAGAGAGAGAGAGAGAGAGAGAGAGAGAGAGAGAGAGAGAGAGAGGTGTGCCTGCGCTTACGCAAAGAACTATTTATGCCATGTCTGTCTTTACAAGCATCACTGGGTGTGTATGACTTAAAAAGCAGGAATGCGTGCCCATAACGCAGGCGAAGATAAGCAGGAAATTGGCTTCATTTTTCACAGGTGATGAATGGCTTTCACACGCCTCTGCATGTATTGCTATACTGTATAGACACGCGAGGTAATGTCACCCGATAAAAAAAGGTTTGATGATGGTGCAGGATGTGTGTTGCTGCGCTTCAAAGTTTAAAGGCACACTCCGTCACGTGTTCGTCTCCTTTATCTTCGACTCACTCTCTATCTCTGATCTCGCTTGGCTTTTACAAAGGATAAGATCATCCTTAAGCTTAGTTAGACACATAGCAAAAATCAACACCCTCACTACTTCCTGTAATGAGCTAGCGTTTTGGTTTTATTAATTTAATTCTTAAAAATTCACCAGTGACTTTCACAAATTCACGAAACAACACTTGTGGATTTTAAAGACCCCCCCCCCCTTGCAAAGGAAGCGGTTAGGATGTTGATTCCTCGCATTTGTCCATATGGAGGCGAGGTAGCCTTATCCCAAGTACACCCGTGAACATATCTGAGATGGCGATCCGAATCGTTTACACGGGAGGGAGTATGCCTTTAAAGAGAGAAGAAAAAAAGTTGCAAGAGAAAACAAAGAGTGGGAGAAAAAGAGACGTGCAGTTGTGGGGCATCTGAGCATGTTGTATGAGGGAGGGGCAGGGGGAGGGGGAGTAAAAGAGGAAATTTGAGCGTTATAACCTTTGAGAGCCACCGCTGAATCTGAATGTTCTCCTTGTATGCTGTAGGCTGTTTTGAGTAAATTCACAGCCCTGTCAGTGCTCTAGCTGTCAATGGGCAAACGACCTTCATAAAGAACAGTTGGATTATGATCGTCATCATCATCGTCGTTATCATCATTGTCGGAAATTACAAGTCTTGCGCTAACGCTACGGACAACATAACTGTCATAGGCAAACAACCACACAAACACCATGCCAATGAAACATGTACGGGGTGTAGAGTAACAACAACAACAAAAACAACAACAACAACAACAACAACAACAACAACAACAACAACACTATCTCCTGCCAACACGCAGTAACTCGAAAGTGTGTTTATTTCATCTTTTCCCAAACGTTGTCACTTTGTGCAGTTTGTCCCCAGTTAGCCATCTTTTTTCTCTCACGGAGCTTTTGAGCTATTTCATTGAAAGTTACTTTTTTTCTGCAAAGTAGCCTATATCTGCTTGTTGTTGTGTGTATGTATGTGTCAGCCTTTTGAAACATTCGTGCATTCCCCCCCCCCCCCCCCCCCCCCTATCCTGCCCTTTCATAGAAATGCGCGATATCCCCTTTTTGTGCCTTTTATTTTACGTCCACATTTTTGAAAGTTTGGTTGAGTCTACGTGACATGTGAAGTTTTGTTGATCACTATTATTTCGAGTCAACAAGCAAGCAAGAAAGGGAACAAACACAGCATGAAGGAAACAAACACATTGAAATGTTTTCTGAGGTGGAGACTCCAGCCTTATTAAATAAAAGGTTATTGGTGTGTTTGCTTTGTGGATCGGTATGCAACTTACAAACTCGCGTCGTGTACATGAGAAAGAGACCTTCATCCCTTACCTCGTAACAATCATGGTCACATGACAAGCCAAGCCTTCAACAATGTAAAGATACAATCCTTCCCGTGTACATGATCTTGTCAACCACCACACACAAAATGTGTCCCAAGCTTTGACATGAGGTATGAGCATTTTCCCACTTGTACAAACAATCAAAAGTCTGCATGCTGTTGTCTGTGCAAAGCTGGACTTTTGTACAGGTCTGTCATTAGTTTTGCAGATCATAGACATGGATGCTACTTAAAATTTTAATGCAACAGAGAAACAAAACAACAACACCAGCAACAACACCAACACCAACAACAACAACAACAACAACAGCCCACTATGCAAACAGCCAGGCTGCTAATATTGTGTATGTGTCCATTGGAGGCATGCTCTCATCACATGTGCCAAGACGGGTATAGAGCTGTTGGCAAGATTATCTACACAGGAAGGAATGTGTGTTTACAAGAAGATGCTTTCACACGTTTGCATTTATGTCTTATTTATTTGTGATTCTTTTTTGTTGCAGAGATCTGAGGTTCAACAAAATAAAAACAATACCAAGGGGAGCTTTTGCTGGGCTTTCAAGTTTAAATACTTTGTAAGTATGGAAACGGTGCTCCTGCATGTCTAACCTTCAAAAATGTCTGAGAGAGAGAGAGAGAGAGAGAGAGAGAGAGAGAGAGAGAGAGAGAGAGAGAGAGAGAGAGAGAGAGTGTGTGTGTTTGTGCCTGTCTGTCTGTCTGTCTGTCTGACTGTTTGTGAGTGCGTGAGTTTGTGTGTGTGTGTGAGTGTGTGTGTGTGTGTGTGTGTGTGTGTGTGTGTGTGTGTGTGTGTGTGTGTGTGCAGACTATGGCAGCTACTGACTGAATGACTACAGACAGCTAACGGCTTTCTTTTTGTGTTGCAGATTATTAAACAATAATGAGATAGAAAAAATAGAAAGTGGTGCTTTTGATGGATTACCAGAGCTGCGATACTTGTGAGTATACATTTGACTCGCTTTTGCTTTGGATACGTTTTGCAGTTGTTGTGCACGTGGCCAATATTTTGTGTTGCATCTGCATCAGTTCTGGGGTGGATGTTCTCGCATCTTCCCGGAACACGGCCACGGACAAGGGTTAATTGTAGATTAATTCAGATTGTTGTTGCTATTGCCTGGTGATGGTCACAGAATCGGTGGTGAATTTGAGGGGTCAACACGCGACGAGAACAAAAACCAAAGTTATTGGGACAAAGGAGCGGTTTTGAGCGAGTTTTGTGTTCTGCGCTCGTGTTTGACTTACTTTGACTTATTCCTGTAGACTCCCTGTGCAGGGCCGGACCAAATGAGTTGTAAGGGGGGGGGGGGTTCCTCCTTTTTTGGGGGGGCAAATCAGCGAAGTGGCGAAGCCACAAGCGCGCGCCTGCAAAGCAGGCGCGCGAACTAGGGGGGTCCGGGGGCATGCACCCCGGAAAATTTTTGAAAAACGGTTAAAATCTGTGCAATCTGGTGCATTCTGGGCCTTGTTTTGAGGGTTAAGAGCAGCATTGTTTTGGTGCTAAAACTAGTAAAAAAACACACACTCAAAGCAAGGTACATGCTTTTTCCAGGGGTGGGGTTCCGGAACCCCTGGAACCCCCCCTGGGTCCGGCCCTGCTGTGGAGCATAGAGCCGCAACAACTCCTCGCCAACGCACCCGGTTCTGGGCAGCTCCTTAGCGCTCGTGTTTAGTAAAGAATTAAATCAGCTTGCTTGGTGGTACTGCCTTTTTTTGACAAATTTATGTTTTCGATTTGATATAATTTTCTAAAATGATAAAAACCTGGTCTTTTTTAGGTCCGTTAAACTGACTTGGGATTTTAAATCAGGGTTACTGACAGTCGCTTTATGAACTGACCTTTTTAAGTTTTTTTTGTTACTGTGTGTGTGTGTGTGTGTGTGGGGGGGGGGGGTATGTGTGTGTGTGTGTGTGTGTGTCTGTGTCTGTATGTATGTATGTATGTGTCTGTGTGTGTGTGTGTGTTCGCGCGTGTGTGTGTTGGGGGGGGGTGTATGTGTGTGTGTGTGTGTGTCTATGTCTGTGTGTCTGTGTGTTCGCGCGCGTGTGTGTTCGCGCGTGTGTGAAGTAATAGTAGTAGTACAAGGGGGATACAAAGAAAATGTTATAACGATCGAACCAGAGACATAATAATACCCCCAGATACGTACAAAGACACAGGGAGGCTACATTTACTGACTGACTCAGAGGTAGCTATGCCTACTAGCTCTCCTGGCAATTTGTCAGACGTTTTCTGGGTACGGCATCCAGTATCTCCACTAAAAGTCTGTCATGTGGCAAGAAATCTGACGATGGCTACCGTATGATTGGCACAACAAATTTGTGGCTTAATTTTTTTAGGAATGTAGAATGAGGAATATTGTTCAGTAGTGAAAAGTACTTAGTTTGAGAGCCGGAATGTGTTTCTAATGATCTTCGTAAGTTAAGTTTGGTTTTCGAGTTTTGTGTTTTAGCGTTGTTCTTTATGTTGGGGACATGATTTTCGTCAGATCCCTCGTTTATTTTTCTAATGTACCTATTGTAGCAGTGGGGGCAGAAAGACCGTGATGGTAATTATTGCAAAGACACGCTTTGGTGTGTGTGTGTGTGTGTGTGTGTGTGTGTGTGTGTGTGTGTGTGTGTATGTGTGTGTGTGTGTGTGAGAGAGAGAGAGAGATGAGAGAGAGAGAGAGAGAGAGAGGAAGAGAGAGAGAGAGAGAGAGAGAGAGAGAGAGAGAGAGAGAGAGAGAGAGAGAGAGAGAGAGAGAGAGAGAGAGAGAGAGAGAGAGAGAGAGCATTTTTGCCGAAGGTAGTCTGCCCCTGCAAAGACTCTTTGGGATTGTCTCTATTTTGTCTAACACCGTGTGTTTGTGTGTGTGTGTGTGTGTGTGTGTGTGTGTGTGTGTGTGTGTGTGTGTGTGTGTATGTGTGTGTGTGTGTGTGAGTGTATGTGTGTGTGTGTGCATGTGTGTATGTGTGTGTGCGTACGTGCGTGTTTGTATGTGTGTATGTGCATACATAAGTATGTGCGAAAGTGTGTTCAAGCCTGATGTCTGCGTACGTGACTCTGCCTCCAGCATCCGCTTGAAAACGCAATTCTGGCAGCGAAAACTGGTATGCAGCTCCAGCTTTTGGCAGCTCATAAAAATAGACTAGTTATGACAGCTATGCTTCAAATAATTCCCACCTTTCTGTCATATTCCGAGGGAGCAAAACAAAACTACTACATAAACAAATCTCCATCGTGAGAGCGATCAAGTACCCCCAAGTCTTTCCGAAATATAGAAGTGTCTCACTCTCTTGGGTAAGATTTTTTGAGCTGCAGCATCATGGAAAACAGCTGTGTGAAAGCGTACCTCCGAAATCAGCGGTCTTGCGGGAGTGGGAATGGGTGCTTTTTCCTTCCATACATTTTTGCCCCTTCTTTGTTTCCCTGCGTGTTTCCTGTGCGTTCCCATGCACTTCCATGCCCCAGCATTCATGCAGTGCTCAGACACAGGCGTTCGAAGCAATTAATGTAGAGGCAGTTTGTGGTTAATCAGGGCAGTTAGTGCATGGTTAATTAAGAGTAAGGCTTTTACTGTTGATTTTCGTTATGATGGGGATAGGCCCTATAGAGGTAGTTTGTGGTTAATTAGAGGTAGGTTTTTTTCTGTAGATTTTCGTTCTGATAGGGATAGATAGGCAGTGTGTGGTTAATTAGAAGTAGTTTTTTTCTGTTGATTTTCGTTCTGATAGGGATATATAGGCAGTGTGTGGTTAATTAGAAGTAGTTTTTCTGTGGATTTTCGTTCTGATAGGGATATACAGGCAGTGTGTGGTTAATTAGACGTCGGTTTTTATTCTGTGGATTTTCGTTCTGATGGAGATATATAGGCAGTGTGTGGTTAAATTAGAAGTCGGTTTTTTTCTGTGGATTTTCGTTCTGATGGGGAATATGTAGGCAGTTTGTGGTAAATCAAAGTTAGCCAGTGTAGATTTTCGTTCTGATAGGGTTATTGTCCACCAGTAAGAATTGCTTCTTTTCGCCAAAACACCGGTACAACGTTATGGAATAAGTCAAAGGAATGTGTTGCAATTCTTTTAAATTGAGGCACTTAAATTGTATGGCTTTTGTTTTAGTTGGTGGAGCAAAGAATTAATCTCAGACACCAGCTGCTTTTCAAGAGTTTTGTATAGGACAGTTGTTAGTTTACTTAGGAATCGTTATTTTCACTAGTTTAAAAGCTTTTCCTATCTGTTTGCCCTAAATACTCTGCAGACCTTTAAAGGCACACTCCTTCCCGTGAGAAGAGTTCGGCCAACTGTCTCAGATCTGGCTATATAGCTTTTACGTGGGACAAGACCAGCTCTAGGTGCTCTCTCTCTCTCTCTCTCTCTCTCTCTCTCTCTCTCTCTCTCTCTCTCTCTCGGTGCGCAGTAGCGAGTTTTTGGTTGAATTAATCTCATAAAAGCCACAAGTGGTTTTTCCAACAAATAGTTCATCAACAAAGTTCAACTTACAGAAGCAATTAGTCAGGGTATTGATTGTCGGTACGTGTCCAAGTGGAGGGATGGTCTTATCCCAAGTTGAAGCCTGGCCAACTGTGAGATGGAGAGCCAAACTGTTTTCACGAGAAGGAGTGTGCCTTTAAATTCTTATGTATCCAGCTGACTGCGTTTGGTCATCATTATTTTTCGGATACGGCTAGAGTATTTCCGTGGCTGTGTAGGTTTAGAAGGTCTTATCGTTTGTCATTTGTGAGAGAAAAAAATCCTACTTAAATTTTCACAAGATTTCGTTGACAGTTCTATACGTGACGGTAATCACCACCATTTGAATGCAATCTACATTGACGATAAGTGTATAGCCAAGTCCAACCGGGTGCATTTGGTCTACCTTGCGTTTGAGACCATGCAGAATATTTTATTGGTATTAGTTAACGTGGCAGGTATGTGACGTGAGTCTATAATGAGTCATAATATTGACAGGCATATATACGGTCCGACGTGTGACTTTCTTTCCGTGCGAACATAATCGAACTCCATGATTGAGAGGTAAACATTGTACGTGAGATGTATACCTTTACCAGTGATGTGACGTTGTGTGTGAGGGGTGAGTGACCCTTCCATTACACAGTTCAGGCTGAGACGTCACATGTGAACGTTCTCCCGGCAAAATGAAACCTATATCGGGACGTTGAGCTGATTGTCAATCACAGGAGAAGTGGTGCGATCGCAAATATCGGCAGAAATAGTTACGCCTGATTACATTGAATTGAAAGGAAGGTAATACCGAAGATTGTCCGTCGGCCGCGCATTCTCTGCTGTGCTCATGAATGCATGTATAATGCTTGACTCCACAAAATGTGTGTCCGGGATAGGATCGGTTAGTTGTTAGTTATTCATGTCCCTTCAATCTAAATGTGTCTGAATTCGGGACCATTTCAATTTGGTTTCCTTTTTCAGTCTACATGGTGGTCTCCGTGTTTGAAACTGTTTACATTTAGGTCTATAATTATCACAGTGGAGTGAAGAGGGTTCTATAAAGCTCGTCATTATCTTTTCACACTTGTTACGCACAGGACAGGAAAGTGTTACGCACATTTTATGGACCCGCCCTGTTTGAAGTCTCTGATGGTTGAACCAGTGTGGCACAGGAAATACGTAAGTAGTTACACAGGCTTTGGGTTTGTCAGGAGGAGAGAGACCTGTCCTTGTTATATACCTCAGCGATATCTTTAGATAGTGCCACAGGAAATACCACGGGGTGCTGCTATGCCTTGGAGGGTGAGAACATGGGGTACTGTTGGGTTTTTTCCGAGACTGAATGAGTTGATATTCTGCCACTAGGCTACGGAAGCCTGTTTGGGTGAAAAAATGGGACACTGTTGTTGTCTTTTTAGGCCCGGCCCCGCCTCCTAACGTACAGACAGACAGACAGACAGACAAACACAAACGGCACGTAGGCAAACACGCACGCACGCACGCACGCACGCACACTTGCACGTACACACACACAGACACACACACGGAAAGCGCGTGCACAAACACACACGCACACACGCCTCACCCCACCCTTTAAACCATTGCAAAAGCAAAGGTTGACGAAAACATCCGATCAGTTGTGCACCTGTGTCAGCAAAACGTGTGCAACTGCCTCTGACTCAGATTATGCATTTTCACTGAGTTTTTTCCCCGTTTTCTTTCGTATCTGTCTTTCTTTTGCTCTTGCCTAGCTGCACATGTATTCCCAAAACGTTACTCCTTCGCCCGCTCCCCTTATTCCATCCCGCTCCAAAATAATTAATAATGCTGGTGCTTTATGTTAAAGTTGATGGTGTATTGTTGGCTAGATTTGTTTTAGTCTTTTTTTGTATCAGTTTTCTTTTTGCTCTTTCCTAAGTTTGTTCACCGCAACTCAAAATATCATTATCCTAGTCTCCTGGAAACTTTCTCTCTCTCTCTCTCTCTCTCTCTCTCTCTCTCTCTCTCTCTCTCTCTCTCTCTCTCTCTCTCTCTCTCCCTCCCCCCCCCCACCCTACCCCCGGCCCTACCCCTGTAATATCGATGCCGGTATCATATGTATATATATGTATAATACCAAAGTCAAGGACAAGAAAAATCAAACAAAGAATTTCAGGTGGCAACCCAAATGTTCGACCTGTTGCCAGGCCTTCCTCAGGGGCGTGTGAATATAACGGATGGGTGAAGTTGATGCGATGTATAGGTGGCTAGAATTGTTTGACTCTGATCATAATTTATGTCTTTTCTTTTGTACCAGTCTCTCCTTTCTTCTTTCTCCTGTACATGTAACCCAAAACGTAACCCCCTCCCCCTCTTCCTCGCGCCCCAACAACACAACCCTCCCCCCCCCCCCCCCCTACTTTTTTGCTAGTGTTTACTGTAACACGTGGGTGAAATTGATGTGATGTGTTGGTGGCTAGATTTGTTTAACTCAGATCATTAAATTTGTTGTGTATTTGTGTGTATTTGTTTTCTTCTATCAATCTTCTTTTTCTTCTTTCCTTTGTACACGCACCCCAGAATTTAATCACCACTCTCCCTCACACCCCGGCCCCCTCTTTCTCCTTTTATTTTTTTTATTTTTTAAATTTTTTGATGGTTGGTTGGTTGGTTAGTGGGTTGGTTAGTGGGTTTGATGTTTTTTGTGGGTTTTTTTGGCACTATAACACGTGGGTACGTTTGAAGCAGTGTGTCGGGGGCTAGACGTGTTTGCCATATCCGCACGCCTGCTTGTGTCATCTGGAAGCCCTTCCCTCGCTGCATCCGCAATCTCAGAGCAGTTTCTGTCAAAATAAAATATATTGTTAACAAAAAATAAGGCAGAGAGAGAGAGAGAGAGAGAGAGAGAGAGAGAGAGAGAGAGAGAGAGAGAGAGAGAGAGAGAGAGAGAGAGACAGAGAGACAGAGAGAGAGAGAGAGAGAGAAGAGAGACAGAGACAGAGAGAGAGAATTGAATTGAATTGAACATTATTTTTCGAGGGTGACAGAATAAGCAATGTATGGCTTACACATGCTTTTATTCATCCGGCCCTCGCCCATTGAGGTGTAACACAATTACAAAAAGAAATAGAAGTTAAGTTAACTGCAATACAAATTACATAATTAACATGTCAAGCAACCAATACGACATTTCAAGATGCATTAACAATTGAAGAGAGAGAGAGAGAGAGAGAGAGAGAGAGAGAGAGAGAGAGAGAGAGAGAGAGAGAGAGAGAGAGAGAGAGAGAGAGAGAGAGAACGAACGAACGAACGAACGAACTTTATTACTCAAGGATGGAGATTTTAGGCTGACGCCTAGTCTTACAATCTGTCCCTGCTAAACTAAGACATAAAAATAGAGACAATAAAAGGACAATCATCAATCACAATCATACAGTATTACAAACTACAACATTACCTATACAAATACATAATGCATAACAGAACATTGAAAAGTACATGTATGTCAATAAAATACAAAGGAAAAGAAAAGTCGACTCGCACACACACGCGCGCCGTATGCCTGCAATCACGCTCGCACACAATCCAACACACACTCGCACACACCCCCTCCCCTCCACAAACACACACCCGCACACACACACACACACACACACACACACACAAGTACATGCACACGCACACACAACCTCATCATCATCATCATCATTATCTTCGAGAGAGAGAGAGAGAGAGAGAGAGAGAGAGAGAGAGAGAGAGAGAGAGAGAGAGACAGAGAGACAGAGAGAGACAGAGAGAGAGACAGACAGACAGACAGACAGACAGACAGACAGACAGACAGACAGACAGACAGACAGACAGACAGACAGACAGAGAGACAGAGAGAGAGAGCGACTTGTAAAGAGACTTGTAAAGACTACACATAACTTCCCCGACCACAACGTGTTTAAAATCACACAACTTGAAAGTTGAATTAATTAGCATTGGCGTGGGATAATTAGCATCAACAGCCTGAGTTCGTTTGCTTTATGGAAAGAATTAGCGTTTGGAACCTATTCCCTGCCACAAAGTAGGACAGTTGCGACTATAGCATCTTTGCACGCCAGTTTATGTCATCTGAAATTCCTTCTCCTCAGAGCAGTTTTGCAGTTTCTTTCTAACTAAACGGATATTGTAAGAAAAGTGAGGGAAAGAGAGACAGAGAGAGAGAGAGAGAGAGAGAGAGAGAGAGAGAGAGAGAGAGAGAGAGAGAGAGAGAGAGAGAGAGAACGAACGAACGAACGAACGAACGAACTTTATTACTCAAGGATGGAGATTTTAGGCTGACGCCTAGTCTTACAATCTGTCCCTGCTAAACTAAGACATAAAAATAGAGACAATAAAAGGACAATCATCAATCACAATCATACAGTATTACAAACTACAACATTACCTATACAAATACATAATGCATAACAGAACATTGAAAAGTACATGTATGTCAATAAAATACAAAGGAAAAGAAAAGTCGACTCGCACACACACGCGCGCCGTATGCCTGCAATCACGCTCGCACACAATCCAACACACACTCGCACACACCCCTCCCCTCCACTAACACACACCCGCACACACACACACACACACACACACACACACACACACAAGTACATACACACGCACACACAACCTCATCATCATCATCATCATTATCTGAGAGAGAGAGAGAGAGAGAGAGAGAGAGAGAGAGAGAGAGAGAGAGAGAGAGAGAGAGAGAGAGACAGACAGACAGACAGACAGACAGACAGACAGACAGACAGACAGACAGAGAGAGAGAGAGAGAGAGCGACTTGTAAAGAGACTTGTAAAGACTACACATAACTTCCACAACGTGTTTAAAATCACACAACTTGAAAGTTGAATTAATTAGCATTGGCGTGGGATAATCAGCATCAACAGCCTGAGTTCGTTTGCTTTATGGAAAGAATTAGCGCTTGGAACCTATTCCCTGCCACAAAGTAGGACAGTTGCGACTATAGCATCTGTGCACGCCAGTTTATGTCATCTGAAATTCCTTCTCATCAGAGCAGTTTTGCAGTTTCTTTCTAACTAAACGGATATTGTAAGAAAAGTGAGGGACAGAGAGACAGAGAGAGAGAGAGAGAGAGAGAGAGAGAGAGAGAGAGAGAGAGACACACAGAGAGAGAAAGAGAGAGCGAGATAGACACAGAGAGAGAGACAGAGAGAGAGAAATAGAGAGAGAGAGAGGTGGGGTGAGAGGTGGAGAGAGACAGAGAGTGACAGAGAGGGAGAGAGAGAGGGAGAGAGAAAGACAGATAGACAAATATACAGACAGACAGAGACAGAGAGAGAGACAGACACAGAGAGAGAGAGACAGACAGAGAGAGAGAGAGACAGACACAGAGAGAGACAGACAGACAGAGCGAGAGAGGCAGAGAGAGAGAGAGAGAGAGAGAGAGAGAGAGAGAGAGATAGAGAAAGAGACAGACAGACATAGAGAGAGGGATAGAGAGGTGGAGATGGAGAGAGCAAGAGACACAAAGAGAGAGAGACAGAGAGAGAGAGAGAGAGAGAGAGACAGGGAGAGAGAGACAGAGGGAGAGAGAGAGACGGATAGACAGACAGACAGATAGAGACAGACAGAGACAGACGGAGAGCGTCTCTCAAGAGAGAGAGAGGCAGAGAGAGAGAGAGAGAGAGAGAGAGAGAGAGAGAGAGAGAGAGAGAGAGAGAGAGAGAGAGAGAGAGAGAGAGAGAGATGATGATGATGATGATGGTGATGATGATGGAACTTTATTTTTCAAGGATAGAGGTTTAAGGCGACGCCTTTTCTTACAACCGGTCCTTACTTCTAATACAAATGTCTAATAAATGATAAACAAGTAAAGCAACATGACAAATAAACAAAGTAAACGAACGAACCAGCAAACAATCGACAAGTAAGCAAACAAGCAAATAAACATAAACAACAAAATGACAAAGTAAGCAACATACAAATCGAAAGCGAAACATGCAACATGTTAATTGAGTTTACACATGTAAAGTGATCGACGGTAAAATTCACACGATACCAACGTTTACACTAATGCTAATAATGATTATATGGTGTAAATGATGATGATTATATGGTGTAAATGATGATGATGATGATGATGATGATGATGATGATGATGATGATCAAGTGATGATGATGATGATCATCATCATAATGATGATGATGATGTTGATGATGATGATGGAAAATCGCAACATAAATTCCACATAATACATATAATAAAGAACATATTTGTGTAATTCATAAAGCACATGTTAAGACTAGTATAGCCATCTAGGTAGACATAAAATGATTATGCAGAGCTTGTTTAAAACTCTTTAGTTAGGTTATTGATCTTATTACAGACGGAATGGAGTTCCACACCATAGCGCCAAAGAAGGCTTGACTAGTTTTGAACAAATCAATCCTGGGTATTGGTGGTAGAAAATTGATAGACCCGTACCTTTCGGTGACTCTGTGAAATAGGTCCTGAATATAGATGGGCACTTCGCCATGATATACTTTATACATCATTACAGTCTTATTAAACTGTAACTGTTTAACTAGCGGCAGGTAGTTTAGATTCTTTAACTTCAAATCAGCTGATAATTGTGGACCATTTAAATGATTTTAGCTGCCCGATGATGTAGAGAGTTTAACTTTTTCATGTGAATATCAGAGACGCCATCCCAAAGAGTTGATGCGTAATTAATATGGGATAAGATGTGGGCATGATAAAATAGTTTTAAGTGTTGCGATACTGACATATTGCTTTAACTTTGATAGCAGAAACAAATTCTTGGATACTTTTTGACAAATATAATGTACATGAGATTGCCATTTTAATTCTTGATCGACTATCAGAGAGAGAGAGAGAGAGAGATATAGAAAGAGAGAGGGAGGGGAGAGAGACAGACAGACAGAGAGAGAGAGAGAGAGAGAGAGAGAGAGAGAGAGAGAGAGGCAGAGAGAGTGAGAGAGAGAGAGAGAGAGAGAGAGAGAGAGAGAGAGAGAGGGGGGGGGGGGCGTCATGAGGGAAAACCTAAATTGACTTTTCCCACCAACAACAATGGCAAATGGGGGCTCTAAAAGCTAGAAACCTGTCTACGGATACCACAGAGAAAAAGACCATATTATATCTGTGACGAGTACGTTGTTGAGATCAATTGATTTAAAAGTACATTTGGGGTAGATTTAAAAGTACATTTGGGGTATATTCTAGACTAGTGAACCATGGCCAATGTATCCCAAGTGATGAACAGTCCACGTCCTGTATATGTTTTGTCTCAGACTTGAAAAACAAACAAACATATCCCACGCAGAACTTTGCAAAAAACGGGATGTGTGGGGGTGTTAAGCAGAGCTGTGAACGTAAAAGCAAATGGGAAAATACAAAAGTCGTACGTGTGGTGCCAAAACCAGCAGGACGTGTAGGCTATGTGTCTGGATTCAGACATATGGTTATCAGTGATGATGTTGATGGAGGGATAGAAAACAGGATATGAAATAACGATTTTCACGTAGCTACACAGTCATGGAATGGAGGCGGGTTGGGGGAGGATTGTAGCGGGTAGAGACATTCATGAGCCCCCCCCCCCCCCCCTGCCATCTCAAAAAATAAAATAGATAAACGATATGCTTGTTTCTGATGGCTAGGCCAAAATTGGGTCATTAGGCCGGTTGCTTTTATTTCATGTTTTTATTCAAACTTGTTTTGTTGTGTTATTCGCATCGGCGCATTTGGCTTTTTATTGGCCGAAACTCGTGCGAGCTGTGCCCCTTAAATGTCGGAGAAAATTAGCTTTTTTTGTAAAGTCTGCAAAATTGGGTTTTTGATGTTGATGCTGTTTGAGACATGTTTGTGTGTTTTTCTCATGCTGATGACATTTTGAAACTGATCATGTGGTTTTTCATGTTGATGGTGTTTTAAACATGTTTTTGTTGTTTGTTCATATTATTGGAAAGTTGTAAATATGGAGCTGCTCTAGTTTCAGGAATGTTAATTGGTTAGACTCATGGATCAACACAGTTGGTTTTATATAGTACAAATAGGGCGGGGATGTAGTTCAGTCGGCAGCGCGCTGGATTTGTATCCAGTTGGCCGCTGTCAGCGTGAGTTCGTCCCCACGTTCGGCGAGAGATTTATTTTTCAGAGTCAACTTTGTGTGCAGACTCTCCTCGGTGTCCGAACACCCCCGTGTGTACACGCAAGCACAAGACCAAGTGCGCACGAAAAAGATCCTGTAATCCATGTCAGAGTTCGGTGGGTTATAGAAACACGAAAATACCCAGCATGCTTCCTCCGAAAGCGGCGTATGGCTGCCTAAATGGCGGGGTAAAAACGGTCATACACGTAAAAGCCGTGGGAGTTTCAGCCCATGAACGAACAAACAAACAAAATAGTACAAATAGTGTTTTTATTTGTGCAAAAGTAAACTCAAGAATATAAACCTTTTGTTAAAATGTGTATTATAACTTCAAAACAAAACACATACATGTATACTGTCTTGTCTAAAGAATACATCAGTCTACTCATATACCGTGAGATAGCTGTGAGAAAATGTCCGTTGTTCAGAGCCATTAGTTGGATTGTTAGATTATATTTCATTCCACAAATAGTACGGTTCAGATGCAACAATTAACTGAACTGTTTTGTGGGAGTAATTTATATTTAGCCAGAAAACCAGTGGTTTTGATAACCAGATTCTGCTTCATTGCACATTTTGTGTAATTACAGCAACAGTTTAGATTCTTTCACCCAGCCCTTGCTTTTTGCTTTGCATGAACTGATTTTCACCTGAGTTAAGAATGTTTTATTGCAGAGAATTGCGCTGCTTTTTGATCCTCAATTGCTGCAGTTTACCCCCTGTTCTTTTTAATTTCAGATATTTATACAAGAATAATCTAGTTTCTCTAGAAAGTGATGTTTTTGAAGCCCTGCCAAAGTTGGAACAGCTGTGAGTACTTCTTTGATAAGCTGGATAGAAGCACTTCGTTTTTTTTTTATTAGAGTGTTTGATTTTAATTAACTTCTGTTTTATAAATTCCTTTGTCAGAAAATATTTGTTATCTATTGGTTTTAATTGAATTTGTAGATAAAATATTATGTGTTTCACGCTGGTCTTGAATGAAATTAGCTAAGTGAGACTGGACAAAATGACATATATATATAGGCTTAAGATTATATTGTATTTTTTTAACAAGTTATTCTGACATGTTTATGTTTGGGTGCTGCTTGTTCGTCTGTTATTCTTAGTTTGTAAATTGTAGACCTTTAGCTTTAAATTTAGTGCAGATCATGGCACTTTCTTTGCTTTTGTCCCCTTTGACAGGCTTATTTTGTGTGGCACATAAAACCAGGGAAAATGTATTCTTGTGCTTATAAATCAAATTTTATAAGTTTTGCTCCTGTGTGTTGGACCATTTTGCGCTTGTCAAGATATCCAAGATATCCCGTTCAGAAAGCGCATCATAGATCTATATGTATTGATCAAGGACTACTACTACTACTACTACTACTACTACTACTTAGTAGTAGTCCTTGGTATTGGTGCATGCAGAAGCACATGTGCTCCACTTAGCATCAACGATGTTTTATTCGGGTTGCTAAATATGTCTTGAAGATCCCCGTTTGCGTATCTCTCACTTAACTATGTCTCCTACAAAGGGTTGGCAATCTAGTGGCTGCTCCGCCTGGCGTCTGGCATTATGGGGTTAGTGCTTGGACTGGTTGGTCCGGTGTCAGAATAATGTGACTGGGTGAGACATGAAGCCTGTGCTGTGACTTCTGTCTTGTGTGTGGCGCACGTCATATATATAAAGCAGCACCGCCCTGATATGGCCCTTCGTGGTCGGCTGGGCGTTTAAGCAAACAAACAAACAAACAATCCTACAAAGGGAAAATTTTGATAATGCCTAGCCATAATGACCTTACTATCTACATCCAACGAGAGAATGCATGTGAGAAAACATAAGGAAATAAATAAACGAAGTTTGTAATTACTGAATAGACATGTTTACATAAACAACTGATATGAAAGAGAGACATACAGTCACAAAAACCTTGATTCAGACATTCTGGAGCTCAAATAAGGGAGTTATATCTTCCCTGTGGTCTGCCTCCTTAAAGTTTCTGCTCAACAGTGAGTTTCTTTGTAAGGAAAGAAACTAAACAATTGCTGTCACTGTATATCACTTTATAGTGTGAAACACTTTTCCCTTGCACTATTTCCATCACTCAAATAGTAGATTTAATGGAAATGTTTGGCTGTGTTTTCACAGATTTCTACACAGCAATGTGATAAGCCGTCTGCCGAAGGGAGTCTTCTCACACACTCCACACCTCAGAAGATTGTAAGTGACAAACTTGGCTTCACTTGTTTACGTGTGGAAAATGTTGTTTGCGTCCCTGCAGGTGTCTGTGTTGATGTGCCTGATGATTTAGCTTGTTTCAGTGAAGCTAGCTGCGACAGGCTTAACCTGTGTTTGACTGAATATATCTGTCGGGAGTGCTTTGGCTCGATTTTTTTAAATTATACATGTATTATCATTTTTAGTATTTACATTTATTTCGTCCTTTCTCTTTTTTTACTTTTTGATGTATTGCCATGTATAATGACTAACTTTTTTTCAAAAGAAGGGTTGGGGCGCTGAATTCAAAAGTAAAACAAAATTGCTGTATGAGTAAAAGTGATCGAATACATGTTAAAGCCGAACATCCGTCACGGTCTCCTGGAGACCAAGTCTTGTTACAGTAAACGACCACAGAGCTAAATATAGCATAGCCAGCACGAGAAACTAGAGCTACATCTGCCGCACGCCGAAATTGGCTTTTAAATTAATTTTGCATGTCCTCTGTTGCAATGCATACTGCATCTTTGAGTAGTCATTCTGGAAAGATCGATTTATGAAAGTATTTGAATTGTTGATCCCTGAATTGGGGGTGGGATGGGAGTGGGGGTGGTGATGGGAGGACGCTAAAATTGAGTAATGAATTCGAAATTATTTGAATTTCAGACGCTTAGATTCCAACGCACTAGTGTGTGACTGTGACATGATGTGGTTGGCCGACATGTTGAAGGAGAAACATGGCTACACGCAGGCTGCTGCCACCTGCGAGTTTCCTCAGAATCTCCAGGGGAGATCACTCATGACCATCAACAAAGATGACTTCCGTTGTGGTATGAAGATTTTCCTGGTTTTTTTTTCCTTTTATGATTCAATTTTTAGTGCCTGTGCTGATGATTTTTTCTTTGCTTTATTTCTGTCGCTGCTGTGTTGCAGGGAGCTGAATAATAATTGATACTATAATATTAAGTCATGGTGCTTTTGCGATAGAACAGTTGATAAGACACCTCATTAAGCACATTCTTAATTATGAGAGAAATCTATCATGAGCAACCGATTTTAATATATATGCAAGGCTTCATTCGTTTCAGATTAGTAATTAGTATTGCTGTTTCAGATTAGTAATTAGTATTGCCTTGTATGGTCATGCCTTTTTATGGTCTGTAGCTTGCACATTTTTAAGCAGCTTTATATTTCTAGAGATTAAGTGAACATTATGTAAGCAAATCGTATTCCTTTTGCTATTAGTATTAGACGTACGCTTATTTAATTTTCTTGCTTTGCTTTTGTTAGAAAACCTGGCATGTTATTCCTGCTAGTTGGGTTTTTTTCCTTGTTTTTTTTTAAAATCTTGATTATATTGCATTTACTAATGATGTTTCTGCTTCATGTTCATTTCTAGCTGATTTCGAGATCGATCAAGGTATTAAATCTTTTCCAAAATACATTTTTTTTAATAATCAGAACTTTGTCTATTGTCCTACTCACTTTTGTGACTTGTGCTAAAGTTTATCCATATCTATGTATATTTTGTAATAAAGTGTATCTTAAGTCTTAATATAATCAAAACTATAACCAATCATTTTCTCTGTGTGTATGTGAGTAACCTACCAATTAAGTTATAACATAATTATGACTGTTAGTTTAGCAACACTCAAAGTGCACGTGAATGCTGCATTTCCAGTTCACTATGAATTGGTTCTCTGAAAAAAATGATCTGTCACGTACATGAATCAAATTCTATTTGCAATTAAAACTCATATTTTACTCATCCAGTAATATTATGAGTAACTAAGTGTATTAAACACTCAAATTACTTTTTGAAGCTAAACCAGTCAAACAGAAGTGAGTTTCATGCTAAATAGAGTGTTTCCGTATACAAACTGCTATGTGATCTCAAAGGTTTTGCAAGAGCATACCAGGAGACGACAGCATTCAGACCCTATCACAAACAGCTCTATGAATAACTTACAGGTCGCGTCTAACCGGAAGTAAAAGAATGTAGAGCTAAAAAATCGCTCAACTCAAGGCCGGTGTAATACGAAATTTTTACTCCACGAAAAATTTACTCCGGAGTAAATAATTCGTACGAAATTCTTACTCCGAGTACACTTTTCGTACGAGAAAAGAACTCCCCAAGGCACGAAAAAATTACTCCCTCCACGAAATTTTTACTCCCCATTTTTTTTACTTCCAGTAAAAATCTCGTACGCAAAAATGGGATGCGGGCGAAGGGATAATGACAATAAGTGATCTCGCGCACACGAATGTCGCGCTACCTTCCTTCCACCCCTTCCACCACCAAGACTAACAGGGGACAAGGGAGTAAAAATTTCGTACACCTGGCATGGGAAGTTAAATTGCTCGTGTTGGGGTGAAGTAATTTATTCGTTATTTATTCGTCAGGGGAGTAACATTTTTGTACGAAATGTTTTCTCGGAACTCACCTGTCTTGGGGAGTAATTTTCTCGTGCGATGGGGGAGTGCTTTTTTCGTAAAGGGAGTAACTTTTTCGTACGAAATGTTTACTCCGGAGTAAAAATCTCGTGGGAGTAATTTTCTCGTGTTACACCGGCAGAGAACTGTGCAGGGCTGCAGGCTGCTGTTGAAGGGGGACTAGTGTAGAACCCTATCACATATATGCAAAAATGTTAACATTTTCAATCGAAAAAGACAGAAGAGGACTTAGTGAACTAACAAATTAGATTGTCACAAATTATAAAGGAAGTAACCACGTTTGAATCACTGATATCACTAGTTGCATTGGGCGGGGATGTAGCTCAGTCGGTAGCGCGCTGGATTTGAATCCAGTTGGCCGCTGTCAGCGTGAGTTCGTCCCCACGTTCGGCGAGAGATTTATTTCTCAGAGTCAACTTTGTGTGCAGACTCTCCTCGGTGTCCGAACACCCCCGTGTGTACACGCACGCACAAGACCAAGTGCGCAACAAAAAAGATCCTGTAATCCATGTCAGAGTTCGGTGGGTTATAGAAACACGAAAGTACCCAGCATGCTTCCTCCGAAAGCGGCGTATGGCTGCCTAAATGGCGGGGTAAAAACGGTCATACACGTAAAAGCCGTGGGAGTTTCAGCCCATGAACGAACAAACAAACAAACAAACAAACAAACAAACAAACAAACTAGTTGCATGCTTCCATGCATGCTCGCTTTGTTGGTGATTTTAACCAATTGTGTGGCATTTTGTAAGTTTTGTTTACTGGTAGTGGTACTTGTATTTGTTCTCAAATATGCTTGTGTAAGATGTTTTGATAGAGATATGCTGTCCCTGTAATGAGCGTCATTCACAGGTTTTGTTAGTCTTCTGTTATTTTCAACCATGGGTTGTTATTTGTTTGTTTGTTTGTTTGTTTTATTATTTGTCTGTTTGCTTGTTTGCTCATACATTCATTCATTGATTCATTTGTTGATTCATATTTATGAAATATAAAATTTGCGTGAATGCATATTGTTTTTGATAAAAAATGTAACACTTTCGTGAAAACTGTGTACAAATAATCAAACCACTGACCTTAACTTCTAGTCTGAACTGTATGACTCTGTACGGGTATTTCAGTTATAATAGAATTGTTTTGGTCACGTTTCCGTTCTCTTAATCATCTTCCTATTAGCTTCTTCTTTCCCCTTGCTAATCTGAAGACAAAACATACTTCAACCAATCTGCAAATTAAGCAATTAATCTGTCTGAGCAAGATCGATGTGTTTATATTTGTCAATATCTGTGTAACAAGAACGTATGCATGGCCTTGTTGACTGAACAGATATTATCTTCTCTTTCCCAATGCTTTTCTTTTATGAGGATACAAATTGTGTAAGTTGTTTTTCTTGTGCTTTTGAACTTTCTGGTGTCTTGATCAGTTAAAGGCACAGTAAGCCTCCCGTAAACCATCACAAAGCTCCCCGAGCGTCTACATACAGTACAAGCATACTTCCATTTAAACGCTCACCGAACGGGAACATCCTGGCTGCTTTCTGTCGAGCGTGAGAAATTTTCAAAGAATTTATTTTCGTGGACTTGGCCCTTACAACAATGGCGCCTCGTTTTGGAGCTGGACGGCTGTGATGAATATCCCGGAAATCACGCCCGGACAGTAAGCCTCCCGTAAACCATCACAGATACTGTCAGGCTTTTACACACAGTACAAACACCCTTCCATTTGAACGCTCACCAAACGGGAACATCCAAGGTGCCCTACGTAAAGAGCGAGCAAATTTTAAAGAATTAATTTTGCAGATTGTCTCGAACACTTTTTGGACCCATCCTGAACTCAGGTCAAAAATGAGTTACTTCCCTTAAACTGGCGATAGCCGTGGATCGATGATTATCAAAATGTTTTTGGACCGTGGTGCGTTTTTGCGCTAGACCTAACTTTTAAAATCTAAATAATAAATTGACAGCTTGTTACACAAACATTCTTTAATCATAAAAGAATTCTTTTTTCATCAAGACAAGATCAGTGCAATTCGAAGTTGTGAAAGTTTGAAAAAAGAAAAGCCCGGCAGCAGGGTCACGCAAGGGTCGTAGCAGACGACGCCGGGTTTACGCGGCATATCGCCGTTCCTCTCAACAGTGAAAAGCCATCGCTAGAGTTCTTGTGAACCACAGCCGTTTGTTTCGTGCATAAAAACGTGCTATTGTAGATAAGCTCACATTGAGTCGCATTCAAATGACTAACTGACGACTACATTGTGAAAAAGGGAAACTGGATCACACGGGTTCACGATGGCTCAGGGGTAAGATAAACCAAGCAAAAATAAATTCTTTGAAAATTGTTCGCTCTTTACGGAGGGCACCTAGGATGTTCTCAATCGGTGAGTGTTTAAATGAAAGGGTGTTTGTACTGTGTGTAAAAGCCTGACCGTATCTGTGATGGTTTACGGGAGGCTTACTGTGCCTTTAAATAAAAATAATATCCAGCTGATGGACCAAATATGTATGAGAAAGATAAAGTATCATCCTAACCTTGAAACGACACAATATTGATCATTTAATTTATCTTGAAGTAATGTCCTTCTGTGGGCATTTTTTATATTATAATTTTTTTTTTAATTGTGAATTGGTGTTTAAATAGTACACTGCAAATGCAAGCTAAACATATTCTTTTTGAAGTAAATATTGAATATCTTTTGAATCCTACTTGTTCAATATTATTGTTCTGAAAATGTACGTCCTTTGGAAAACATCTACAGGTGTCTATTCAACAGCACCACAACAGTTTAACAACTAACTGATAATTTCTTGTTCAACCCATTTGCTTTTATGATAAGCAAATTGTTTGCAGAATAGTGTTAAACAAGCTGACATTTGCTTGTAAAATGGTACACATATGTTTATACAGCCATGTTGCCTCAATAAAACGGGAGATATCATTTAAACTGTTGTGGATGTAATCCAACAGAAAAGCCCACGATCATCATGGAACCAAGAGATGTTGATGTGACATTCGGCAACACTGTCTACTTCACCTGCCGAGCTGAGGGAAAGCCTGTTCCAGAGATTCTCTGGATGCACAACAAGTATATTTGTTTTTGACTCAAACCTGAGCAACCCGGACAGTTTTTGTTATGAGCAGTGTGGCAGGCCGGACGGCTGTCCGTAGACAAAATAATTAACTGAATACTGACACTGGTTTTTTCTCGGATATTATTAAAGCTGAGAGCTTTCAGACTTTGCACACTTCTAGGGTACATAATGATTGTAACCTCCAGACATGACCCAAGTCTGGTTGATCCTTGTCAAATGTCAAGGTCACAGCAAGGACAAGTTCGGTTAGAAACAATGAAGATTATCACTTTTTTAAACAGTCTGAAGACAGAACTTTGAACCGCGACTCTCATACTCGCATGGTTTGGTGACCTTTAGACATGACCCAAATCTGATTGACTCCCAGGTCAAATTCAAAGGTCACATTGGGGTCAAGTTTGGGTCACTCATTAGCAGCATGTGCAGCTAGATTGTCATTTCCTAGAATTTGTATGCAGCTATAGAGCAGCAGACATTTTGTTTCCAAATTCATATTACTTACGATGAAGGTGGGTCATGTGAGCTTTTGCTCTTCCTTGCTTTTTATTTGTTGCTTTAACATTCTTACTGTTCACTGTAGACTAACAGAATCTTTTAGGAGAAATGACTTGGGTATACACTTAAACATTTATTTTCAAATATTGTTTTTAAAGTTAAAGACTTGAGATGTTGAGATTTGTATTTCTGTTATACTGCCCAAGTAGAATGGTGTTGGTATAATCTGACAGCTACTTTCAGACCAATTTCACATCAAAGACATATCAAGTTCTATGAAAAGCCGGGAACATTTTTTCACTTACACATGCTTCACTTTCTGTTTCATGTCATTTCAGCAATGTGTTGGAGATTTCTGATGAGGAACGCTTCAGTCTGCTCCATGATGGCACATTGATGATCGAGGATGCTCAGGATGACGATCGTGGAGTGTACGAATGTATCGCTCGCAACACTGCTGGAGAAACTCACTCCAACCAGGTGGAACTGCGATACTTTGGGGAACGAGGTAAATTATAATAATAATACAGTGGAATCCAGCTTATAACGAAGCCGGGTATAAAGAAATCCCTCTTTTAACAAACTGCCATTGATTTCCCGGCAGACAGCCTTCTATTTCTTACTTGTTACTTTCCGGCTACATCGAACCTTTTGAACTCATTTGCATAACGAACCCCTCTTTTAACAAACACGTTTTCATCGCCCCAGATCCGTTTTGTCTCTAAAAGTCACAAGGCTACAACGAACTGATGTCAATAATTGTCTCCAAAGACAAAAATTCACAAAAATACACAAACAGCCAGGTTTGGGTCAGTGTGTTCCATCACTACATCTTTTACCTGTCTGGCATTTCAGTGGCTCCCACCTTCACTCGCCGCCCCCAAGACCTCACTGCTGTTGAGAGCCAGTCAGTTCAGTTCGTCTGCCGTGCGACGGGTCATCCGCGACCGACCTTCAGCTGGACCAAGAATCTGGCACAGATTGGGCTCGACCCACGCTTGGTGGACCATGGAGACGGAACCCTGTCGATCACCAACGTACAGGCCGATGATCGAGGGGACTACCAGTGCTATGCGTCAAATGCAGTCCAGACCATCTCTGCCACTGCAAGGCTGGCTGTACGAAGTGAGTCTTGTGGACCTAATGCACTGTTAAATCCAACACAACACAGGGACTATCATGGCCAAATAGATATTTATTCAAGTTTGAATAAATATATAACATCATACATGAAACACACACATTCAGTCGACCATTAGGCCCAAAAAAAAAATAGGTGTGGTTACGGTAACATAGCCCAAAAAAATAGGGTAGGAAGGTAGGCAATCACTTTTTTTTTGGTTACTTTTTTTTCTAATAATGTGTACAAATTAAACCTACTTGACAGGGAAATAAGTGTGCGACTCGGGCGCTTTCGCTTTCATTGCGTTTTCTGCACTCGTTTTCTTGTTTTTTTTTGGTTTTTTTGGACAAATGTAATAAAAAGTTATAGGGTCGGCCCCTAAAAATAGGGTAGGTCGGGTTACCGTAACCACACCTATTTTTTTTTTAGGCCTTAGAGACAACACTCACTCTCACACTTTCACATTAAAATAATACTTAGAACTAAAACATGACAAGATGTTTAAGTATAATGTAACCGTGTGCCGAAACACTACGATCACCTCGGGAAGCGAAGTGCAATCAAACAGGTTTGAAAATGTTAGGGCTAATTTCTTAGCCCTATAAAAACTGTTATGCAAACCCGAAGGTTTCCATGAACATACAGACAATCGGAAACTACCACACCCTATCACAAACAGATTTCCACAAACCACGGGTGTTGACTTTAAAGGCCAACAACTCGGGTGCAGAGTCTGCTGTGAAAGGAGCGGTAGCCTCCCCTGTCACAATCGCCCCCGTTTGAAATGAACTTCGTCCCGAAGTTCCGAACCGGGAGACCACTGTCCATCCCAAGTTCGCAGAATGGGAACAGCACGAACATGTTCAGTGGTCATATTATGCCATTACCTGAACATATCATGCCGAGTCCCATCCCTGCTCGCAAGCGCCAGATGTAACCGTGTGCCGAAACACTACGATCACCTCGGGAAGCGAAGTGCAATCAAACAGGTTTGAAAATGTTAGGGCTAATTTCTTAGCCCTATAAAAACTGTTATGCAAACCCGAAGGTTTCCATGAACATACAGACAATCGGAAACTACCACACCCTATCACAAACAGATTTCCACAAACCACGGGTGTTGACTTTAAAGGCCAACAACTCGGGTGCAGAGTCTGCTGTGAAAGGAGCGGTAGCCTCCCCTGTCACAATAAAAAAAAGTTTACGTCCGCAGGCACTGTCCAACCCGTTAGTCATCGATTTATCTGTAATGCTAAGAAGGGAATGGGGGAGTGGGGTGGGACGTGACATAATGATGAAGAGAAGGACAGATGATGGTGCTTGTGTTTAAATAATATTGCGCTAAGCTCATAGTGACATTTTCCATGGAAAGATTGAATAATTGTGTAAGTATGTACTTTGGAGGACGGTACCTTGTGAGGATCGAGATCTGACAGCTGACTTCCATCTCAGCTTTGAAATATGTCTAGTTATCTGAAGATAGAATATGAAGGTTTCAATTTGCAGAATATTGACAGCACGTACGTACTTTCAGTGTTGTCTCAGTCTTCGGTCATTGAAGCTTTTTTTTTTATCTGACGCATTATTGGTGTGACCCTTGCCCAGTCACAACCGCTCAATGTTTTTTTACATATCCGAGCTACATGTAGGTAATCTGACCATCAATTTCCTACCTTAAGCAGACAAATAAGCCAGGACACTTGGACGTATACGAATTTTTGATCAGGTCCAACTGACCTTTTGTCCCATGAGGCTCAGGGAACAATTACACTGCACTTTTCACCCTTACAAATAAGAAAAGTTGCAGTGAGGTCCCTGCGATGCCTTCGCGACCTCTCTGAAATCTAAACATATAGTGGCAGCAGGTAACAGGTAGTCGCGAGCATCGCAGTTTAGAAAAAAAATATTCCATATTAAATCTAGCGCAATTCAGAAAAGTTGAAAGAAAGAGATTGCCTTCATTTTTTCTCACTCCAGGTACATTCAGAGTAGCTGTATGATCAGTTCATGAAATATTGTCCAGGTCGTCCAGTGATCAGCCTGCCCCCTGCCGACACCAGTGCAGTGGAAGGCCACCCTGTCAACTTTACCTGCGGTGCTAGCGGGGATCCAGAACCCACAGTCACCTGGATGAGAGGAAGTAAGTGTGGCATGCATTTCTGACTTGTGTGACCGGCCCCCGTAGCGCAGTGGTTAGCGCATCGGGCTGCGGGCCGGGAGGTCGTGGGTTCGAATCCCATCAGGGTCATGTGGGTTTTTCGGGCTACGGTCGGCTCCTACCCAGAGTGGAAGTGCTATGGTTCCTATGGGAAGGCTGGGATCACACAGCCGAGTGTCATTCACTTTTCGAATGCGACTTTGAGGGTGCTCAGGTTCTGTATATATACCTGACCAACACCGCAGGTGCGGCAGTTCTCGGGCCTGGTTGACGCCAGGATATATTATGACAGTAAGCGTAGAGTGCTGCCCTGTTACGTAGTCTCAAACCAAAATTGGAAATCCAAAGCATCTTTATAATTATCCTCATATCTCATTAATCATTCAAAATATAAATTGTCCTTGCTCTTGTGGCCCTTCATTCCCGGAGCTCTCATGGTGACCTTGGTCTCAGTGTTCCTGTTCGATCCTTCCCTGAATAGTAGTTCTGCTGTCAGTCTTCAACGTGTGACGTTCTGGGGGGTCGACGGAGGGACGTGGTGGCGGTCTGCTCTCTGGAGGGGACGCTCACTCAGTCTGGCTTCGCGACTTAAAGTCAATGTCGTTTGTAGGGGGCATAGTAGGTAGTGGGCTGCGTCCGTTAGCTCGGGACAGACCCACTACTGAACACCGTCGAAGTGACTCAGCAGAAGTGCAGTGTCATCTTCCGATGGTAGCTTACCGCAGCGACCCGACATCCCCCCCTGGAGCGTCTGTAAAATCGACAAGGCTCGCAGCGGAACGAAATTCAGAGGTGGTTGGAGCAGCGAGTGCAGGGACGGGGCGGTGTGAGAGCACAACGGGACAAAGGAACAGGTGTAAAGAAAAAAAAGAAAAAAAAAGAAAAAAAAAGAAAAAATCTGATTTGTGTGTGTTTTGTTGTTTTTGTTGTTGTTGTTTGTTTCTTATGTTGTCTTGTTGTTGTTGTTGTTTGATTGTGGTTTTAGGAGGGGGTATTGCGGTGACATATGCTTTTGTTTGCCAAAATGTTAATTTATCCAAGAAAAGTTTTCAAAAGTGTTTGTGTGTTAAATCTGTCTTTGTTCTGCCAATATTTTACAGCCGAGTTCAGCTGTAAATGAATAATGAATAAAAATGTCATATGACAAAGACAGTTAAATTCAGGGGGAAAAAATCCACTGTGACCTGTGCTACAATGCATTTCTGATTTATTGACATTACCCGCAATTACGAGCTAGTCGTGTGACAGAGAGTTTTCTTGCACACGAGACTGTAGATGTTTCACGACGGCTTTAGCCGGAGTGAAACAGCAGCAGTCGAGTGTGCAAGAAAACTCTCTGTCACACGACTAGCTCGTAATGGCGATTATGTCTCACAGCTTCAACAGAGGAGAGAACAAACACGTTTTGCGTACTCATGCTTGATAAACCTAAACACAGGAGCAGCCATTGTGGAGAGATCTACTTTTTGACGAAAGTGACCGAACAACTATAAATGACGTCTCGGTATATGTGAATGACGTCACAGTCATCGTCACAGTCTGTATCTTTTGAAGCATCGCAATCTTCATGACGTCTTTCTGTGTCTGCATCCGCGAAATGTTTGTTCTTTCCGGGATCTTTGTCATCTATGTTCAGAACTCTGTCCTTATAGTGTCAGACTAACAGGCCTCCTGAGCGAGCCACTTTCCAAGGGCAGCTAAATTCGCGTATGGAAACAGTACTGTCGTCTGGGATGCCGTTTTCAGTATTCTGAGCGTTGAAGAATTTGTTAAGAGAAGAAACGATAACAGCAGGAGAAATAAAAGTCGTGTGTGCATTTTGGGGTTTTTGGGGGGACGATTTCGAGTTTGAATCCGTTCTTGCACATATGCTCCAAAGCGTGTAACATACAATCTTGCACACGTTTGCTTTAGTAGTGGCAAAGAAGGAAAGCGTGTGACATATTTTAATGTTGACATCCTAATGTGCAGACTCAGAGATCCAAAATGGACGCGAATTTGAGATCCTGTCAGATGGACACGTGTTGGTGGTGCGTCAGACTACACGCGCTCTGCAGGGAGTGTACACCTGTCGTGCTGACAGTGAGGCAGGCTCCATCACAGCCTCTGCCAGACTGATAGTGGCAGACAATGGTAAGGATTGCATGATTTTTCATTTTCATAGGTTTCATTATCTTGTATTAGAATTACTGAAAATTCACTGATGAGAACTATAACTATAGTAACTTCTATAATTATAGAGCCATTCATCAAGCTTTTCATGGTTTTAAGTTTGTATTTCTGATTGTCTGATTGGTTCCCCATCAGATGAAGAATTATTTAGCAAAGAATTATGAATGAATGACTTTACTAACATTTAGGTTTGGTTAAATCCAAAGAATAACAAGTCGCGTAAGGCAAAAATACAACATTTAGTCAAGCTCAGTCGAACTCACAGAATGAAACTGAACGCATTGCATTTTTTCCGCTTGTAGCATCGTCTGTCCACCGCTCGTGGCAAAGGCAGTGACATTAACAATCCAGAAAAGCGCGGTAGCGGTTGCGCTGAGGAGAAAAGCACGCTTTTCTATATCTCTATTCTTTTTAACTCTCTCAACGTGTTTTTAATCCAAACATATCATATCTATATGTTTTTGGAATCAGGAACCGACAAGGAATAAGATGAAATTGTTTTTAAATCGATTTTGGAAATTTAATTTTAATCATAATTTTTATATTTTTAATTTTCAGAAGTTGTTTTTAATCCGAATATAACATATTTATATGTTTTTGGAATCAGAAAATGATGAAGAATACGATAAACGTAATTTTGGATTGTTTTATAAAATAATAATTTTAATTACAATTTTCAGATTTTTAATGACCAAAGTCATTAATTAATTTTTAAGCCTCCAAGCTGAAATGCAATACCAAAGTCCGGCCTTCGTCGAAGATTGCTTGGCCAAAATTTCAATCAATTTTATTGAAAAATGAGGGTGTGACAGTGCCGCCTCAACTTTTACAAAATGCCGGATATGACGTCATTAAAGACATTTATCGATAAAATGAAAAAAACATCTGGGGATATCATACCCAGGAACTCTCATGAACAATTTCATAAAGATCGGTCCAGTAGTTTACTCTGAATCGCTCTACACACACACACACACACACACACACACACACACACACACACACACACACATACACCATGACCCTCGTCTCGATTCCCCCCCTCTATGTTAAAACATTTAGTCAAAACTTGACTAAATGTAACAAAAGCATAAAAAAGCAATTGGTGTAAACGGGTAAATTAAAATCCTACTCTGGGAAAGTATATAATATAGTTACAGTTTTCGCAATGCATACCCACATGTACTCAAGAAGAAATAGCAAAGAGAGTCTTATCTTTGTACATTTTATCATCTTTGACTTCTTTGTGTCCGATATCTTTGTACATATTATCTTCATCTTTGTCTTATTTGTGTCCGATGTCAGCTCACCCCACCTTCTCCCAGCGCAGCGACACAATGGCAGCCATCGTTGGGACAGACATTACTCTGCGCTGCTTTGCCACCGGCCAGCCAGAACCACTCTACGAGTGGATGCGAGATGGGCGCATTATTCAGAGTCGAAACCGCATGACAGTGCATGCTGGTTCACTGTCCATTTCTAGCATCAGTCTACAAGACACTGGGCGCTATGACTGTGTGGCTGAAAATGTTGTCGGCAGAGCCACCAAGTCCATCTTTCTGCAGGTGCAAGGTGAGTGATACAAATAAGTCTTCTCAATGGGCGGTTCTGGTGAGGTTATGCCCCCTCTTTCTTTCGGCTGGTAACTGGCGCCACCTCGCGGCAAGATCACACGAGAAAGGGAAAAAACTTGCATTGGTCCCAAATAGCATATCGGTTTGGTAACAGTTTGGGTGTAAGTCGTGCATTTTATACGGTAAACAGACAATGGTCGGTTCTGGTGAGGTTATGCCCCTTCTTTCTTTCGGAATTCGGCTGGTAACTGGCGCCACCTCGCGGCAAGATCACAGGAGTTGTCTCGCGTTATCACCCCAGAAGCGCTCATTAAAAAGGCTGAGTTTCAGAGGGAACTGTTAGTGGGATACAGAGAAGAAAGAATCTGTCACCCCTGTCAGATCTTTGTGTGTGTGATATTCAGTGGAGGTAAGATAGAAAACTTCAGTGAATTGATCAAAATCTGTTGGCTCATTAAAATAAGTATTCCGAGCGAGATTTGCTCTGTGTGACATCCTTATGTAATACAGTGTAAAGCAATAGCACTTATGTTTGGTCATTAGCATGGTAACAGCACGGATGGAATGACTCTGTGAACATATATATAGGCACATGCACACTTTCTCTGACAGTTGTGGTTTAATTTGTTTCAGTAGCAATTACATGTAATTGTACCCCAGGGTACTCCAGATTGCTGTTGAGACAACCCTTTCAAAACTGAAATGTTTTCCTTCTGGCAATTATAATGATTTCTTGATTAGGCAATTAGGAAGTGTCTGTACCTCCCAGTGTAAGGGTAGTAATCTTGTCAGATTGACAGACAATCTCCAATAAAAAGACCAAAAAATACTGTATGTACTCACGATACGAATAACAAAGTACAACGTTTCCACCACTAGGGTCTTCCTCAGGCACAAAAATCAGAAAAAAGAAGAAGACAGACGACAGAACAGAAAGAAAAACTACAGATTAACGATTCACACTTTACGACTCACAAACCAAAACAAACGGAGACAGTCTCCTTCTAAGTATACTGTGCACTCTGAATGCCCTGACTTTCTCACACCAGGTACAAGTGTAAGTCGACCGGGAGATCGCTTTGTCAGCAACGCTATTGTGGAAGCCACCAATCGAGTCAATAGCGCTGTCAACAACACGCTCGCTCAGCTCTTCGATCGCAATCGTCATCACACCGTCACTGACCTGATCGCAGCTTTCAGGTAATGAATTGTTAGCACTTGGATGAAAGGGTGTGCATGCATGTTTGTGTGTGCGTGCATTTGTGTAACTGACCTAACAATGGCTTTCAGGTAATGCACTTTTTCTTCTTGGACAAAGAATGGCAGGATGTGTGTGTGTGTGTGTGTGTGTGTGTGTGTGTGTGTGTGTGTGTGTGTGTGTGTGTGTGTGTGTTTGTGTGTGTGTGTTTATGTCTATCCATGAAAGGTATATTAATTGAACAGTGGAGGACAAATTTTGTCCTTCGTTAGGAGTTGTCCTTGCATTGGAGGGGCCTGATTTTTTTCAGGTACATTTGTACATGTCTGACGTTTGTGACAGGTACCCTAGCCCTGAAGCCTTGGAGCCTGCTCGTGCTGAGGAGATCTTTGAGCAGACTCTGGAAATTATTTACCAACGTGTGCGTGATGGACACAACTTTGACCTGGATGGACACGGTGAGAACTTAAAAACCAACAAATGAATGGCGTTGTTTGGTGTAAGATGATCGGGGTAGTGAGATTAACCTCAGTCGGTAGTGGCATTTTAAGACTTTAAAACAGTTTTGAGTATAGACTCACCTCGGTGTTCAAACACCCCCGTGTGCACGCATGTGCATGATAAAGATCCTAAGTTTACAGCAAAAGTCTCACTGGGCTTGGAAAGATGCAGGAAAAAAGAAAACAAAAGTGTAGCCCGGTTATATATGGCAGCTTGCTTTTCCCAGGAAGAAAGCAACCCGAATTTCCATGAGGTGAACCTCACAGGACTATCTGTCATCCTATATTCTTATGTATTATGGTCGATCCAGTGCCTTGGTTACATGCACCTCTGGATAACGACCACCTCTTGATAACAACCATGCCTCCATGATAATTTGACACATACTAAAATTTAACAGCCTGGGTACTCTTAGTGCACAATTGAACTTTTTTATGAAAACATTTTGTAAAAGCCTACGTTCAATGTTAAAAACAGTTTTCTCTGGATGAATGCTGCAGAAAGCTCATATCAGGAGTTAGTGTCCCCTGCCCACCTGCACATGATTGCCAACATGTCTGGATGTCTGCGACACACGCACACTACCGACTGCTCCGAGAGCTGCTTCCATCGCCAGTACCGCACACTGGACGGGACCTGCAACAACCTCCACAACCCCGCCTGGGGAGCGTCCAACATCCCCTTTGAGCGTCTGCTGGAGCCGATCTATGAAAATGGGTTCAACACTCCAGTAGGTAGGGCTCATGTTGATGATAGTGATTTTTTCTCTGATGGTTGCATGTGTGCATTTGCATTATACACATACCAGTGGACTAAAGTTGGGATTAAAGCTCTTATAGGATACAGACCTCAAACATATCTGGACAAATCAGGTCTTAAAAAGGAGGGAGTCTTAAAATGGGGGGTAAACTTATAAAGGTTATAAACAGAAAATCTGGGTTTTAAAAGGGAGGGAGTCTTGAATTGGGGAGTTTTACAAGGGGGTTCCCCTGTACCCAATGGGTTAGAGTGGAGATCTATGGGATAACAGGTAACTTCTTGCAGAGTTGAATTATACTGAAACGTTTGCTGCTTCTTGTATATGAATGTATTTATTTTAATTGGAAGTTAGTAGTGGCTGCTACATTTTTCAGCAACAGTGTGCACACTAAATGGTGGCAATTTCAAAATACTTTTATGTTTCTAATGCTTGATTTTTTTCTAAGGCTGGAACCGAGGAAAATTGTACAATGGCCTTCACCTTCCCAGCCCTCGCCTCGTCTCCTCTCTCCTAATGGCGACCCCGGAAATCACCAACGATGACCTTTACACGCATATGCTTATGCAGTGGGGTCAGTTCCTGGATCATGACCTCGACCTTTCACCCCAGGCTATCAGCTTTTCAAGATTCAGCGATGGAACACGATGCAATGAAACCTGCGAGAACACCAACCCCTGTTTCCCCATTCCCGTGCCCAACAGCGACCAGAGAATTCGCACCCACACATGTTTGGGCTTCACACGATCATCTTCGACTTGTAACACCGGCTCCACTTCACTCTTCTACAACACAGTAAGAAATTTTTAGGATCCGTAGAGAAAATACAGTACAGTTGAACCTGTCTATAACGACAATGCAATAAACCAACCTAAAGCGGTCAATGAAGACAGGTTGTCACAATTGAAGGGAAAATTATGATGAAGAAAAACTCATCTGGGATCCTTATGTTTGGTCTTTGAGGGGAGATCAGTGTTGCTTTTGAGAGATGGTCGCAAAGGCAGGTTTGACTCTAAAAACTAAACAAACCAACAAACAAGCAAAGGTGCAATTGTAAAGAAGTATTACATTTCAACTATCCCTGTTTTTGATGAGAATCGTTGCCTTCTTATTTTTATCAGAACCATGACATATATAATGTTTCTTTAAAGCTCAATTAGTTACCTATGAATTAAAAAAACCAAAAAACAAGAAGAAAACACCAAACTTTTGCAGATTCTTTGTTGGGGTCTAATCATACATTTCAGGGCAATGCTTTTAAGATTTGTATGATGCTGCTGTCTTCTTTTAAAGTGCAGGTGTATTTTATCTCAGAAAATTGAAAATCTATATCAGTTTGAGGTCTGTTAACACAATCTTTCTGCTTTCTCAGGTGGCCCCACGTCAGCAACTCAATGCCATTACAGCCTTCATTGATGGATCAAACGTGTACGGCAGTACGCTCGACGAGTCCACTCACCTGCGAGAACTGAATCGCAACCGTGGTCTGATGAGAGTGGGCCCACTGACAAATGGTGGGAAACGTTTTCTGCCCTTTGATGAGTCCACCCTGGCTCATGCTGATTGCCAGATAGAACCGACCAAGCGACATGTGCCGTGTTTCCGTGCCGGTGATCACCGAGCTAACGAGCAGTTAGCATTGACGACGATGCACACTCTGTGGATGAGGCAGCACAATCAGATCGCCACCACTCTTCTGCAGCTGAACAACCACTGGGATGGAAATAAGGTAAGATATCCCTGATGGGAATAACAAAATGTGGGTGCATGATGCCCTCTTCTGCTTTTGACAGAAACGGTACCCACACACACAGACTGCTAAGACATAAACTAATACAAAATAGGCAGATTTCATGAGGCACTTAAAAGTTTACTGAAATATGTTCTAAAAAAAGAAAGAAGGTAAGACAAACAATGTTATAAAAAAAAAAAATTTACTCGCTAAGACATACAAAGCCAGCAGAGATTTGGTGTCATGTCTTTTTGTTCTTTGGAGCATGATCGAGCTAGAAGTCAACTGTTTGCATATTCAGGTTTTCGCAGCACCATCATCTCTTGTTGTTTGTTCCAGGTGTTCCATGAAGCTCGTAAGGTGATGGGAGCCATCATGCAGCACATCACGTATGAGTACTGGCTGCCCAAGATCCTTGGCCCCAAGGGCATAGCCATGATGGGAAGTTACCAAGGTTACGATGCCAACGTCAACCCCAGCATCGTCAACGAGTTTGCCACCGCTGCTTTCCGCTTTGGCCACTCTTTGGTGCAGCCTGTCATTTTCCGCCTGAACGAATCCTTCCAGCCTATTGAGGAGGGCAACCTCCCTCTACACCGAGCGTTCTTTGCTCCGTATCGTTTGATGGAGGAAGGAGGGATTGACCCGTTGCTGAGAGGGCTTTTCGGTGCAGCGGCCAAGAAACGCATGCCTGGAGAATTTTTCAACGTTGAGTTGACGGAAAAACTGTTTGTGATGGCCAACGCTATAGGGCAGGATTTGGCCTCACTGAATATTCAGCGAGGGCGGGATCACGGACTTCCACACTATAATGACTATCGTGAATTGTGTGGTATGGAGCGAGCTGCATCCTTCCATGACCTGAGGAATGAGATACAGCACCGAGGGACGAGGGATAAACTGGAGGCCTTGTATGGACATCCAGGTAAACATCAAGATTTCTTCGGTTGATTGTGTTTTTCTTTTGGGAAGCAGTGAATGATCCTTGCATTAAACGGGTGCTGGTTGCATAGCATAGAACATAGAAGAAGTGTAAATACAGACAAATGTGACTGGATTGAAAAAGGGAAAAGGAAATTATAGGGCGTGCATGCCAGTTTATATCCTTTTATGAATATTACAGTAAGAATATGTAGAAGGAGGCTTACTATAGTCTTACTGCAGTCTGATCTTCCCAGAAAGTGATTTTTTTCCTGGACAAACAGACAATGACATTATTTCCCAGACTACTTTAAGCTGTTGATTTCTTCCAGTCACCAACATCTGCACTCAAGTTAATTACTGTCATGAGTTTTCACTTCAAGTTTTTCTCTTTTGTCTAAAATGGGGATGAGCAACTAGCGCCAAAAGCTCAGTCCTGCTTGTTTGAAATCATTTTGTGCGGTTTTTGTCTTGTTTTGATTCAGTCGTTGTAAAAAGTTATCAAGTGTCTTTACTGTTGTTTTTCAGACAACATTGACCTGTTTATCGGGGGAATGAGTGAGACTCCAATGGATGCAGCCAAGGTGGGACCAACGTTCATCTGCATCATCTCAGGCCAGTTCCAACGCCTCAGGGATGGAGACAGGTCATTGCGTCTTTAATATCTTATTTATTTATTTAACAAATGTCAAAGTAGAACTGGTTCCAATAGAACTGTAAACCCAAAAAGAGAAGCCTAGTTTGGGTAAAATAAAACTGTTGCATTGTTTCAGGACTTTAGGTTAATGGCCAGGGTAAATGTAATGGAATCAGTATCTTAGAAGCATAGGAAAACCTGTCATCCAATGATCAGTGATTGATCTCCTCTTGTCAAGGTATTCAAACTCTTTGCAACTTTTAACACTGACTATGGCGTTAACCATGTCCAGGCAGTCCAAGGGATGTCACTTCATTACATTTACCACTGCATTTTGGTATTTCAGATTTTTCTATGAAAACCCTGGAGTGTTCACACCAGAGCAGCTGGTGGAGATCAAACGTACGTCAATGTCCCAGGTCATCTGCCAGAGCTCCGACAACATCAACCGAGTGCAGCGCGATGTCTTTCTGCGTGTGGAGAGTGATGACGACTACATCAGCTGTGACAACTTCCCGCGACTTGACCTTCGCATGTGGAGTGACTGCTGTGAAGGTTGGTGGAGAGATTATTAAATGTTTTTGATGGTATTCGGTAGCTCTCGGAATCGATCAATCTATCACGACAGTGTTGATGATAGGTCAGTATAGCTCAATCAGAAGTTATGGAGTAGAGTTAAGTTAAGTTTGACTTATCCTAAACATCCATGGACAACGGGGCTAAATCCTTAGGTACAGTAACGAAATTAAGCTCAGGCATTAGAACATGGTACCATGTACCTATATATACAATGCCCGGGTTCTGTATATCCTTACTGATGGTTGAAGCCTGCTGGTTTTATCAGAAAAACTTGTACCGTATAGACACACAAACTGTGTTCACTGTTTCATGCCTTAGAAGAATAAAGTTGACTGGGTAAATGATTTTATTTTCATTTAAGTGTTTAAAGCCTACTTTTTTCTTTTCTTTCTCAAACTCAAAAAAGTATGCGTAAAGTGAGGTTGCTGTAAACACATTCTGTTTTATCTGTCAATCGTGTTGCCCAGGACAACCATCTTGACTTTCTGACAAGAAAGGAAGAATTAAGAAGCAGTGGACATTGAGCCAAATGCTGAAAATTGGCCCTTATTATTTTTGCGCTTTCAAGTTTAAATCAAATACATGCATGATGTTTTTCAGACTGTCGTCGCCGAGGCACATTCAACTCTTTTGCCAGCCATTTCCGTGGGCGCCGTTCTGTGGACCAGAGCTACCCGGAGGATCGCCCAGTGGACCCCAGGCTTGCAGACAGAGTGGAGATGCCAGACTTGTACAATGTTGTGGAGGAGTACAGTGATGAAAGCAGAATGGACCGCGTTAACAATATTAGCAAAAATGCGGAAGAGGTCAAATCAGAAGAAGAGGTGGAGGAGGAGAGGTGTTCCAAAGAGGATGTGGACATTATGGACTCTCGTATTGAGGGCATGGAGGCGGCCATGATGGAGATGAACAACTTGGTGCAGCACATGCAAAAGAAGGTGGGCATGTTAGATGGATAATTTTTAATTTTTTTTTTTTTTTAAACAACATTTTATTCATACACACATGACATGACAAATGGTGGGAAATGTGATAAAGTTGTTGCCAGAGCATAATTACAAATACAGCGTACAGCGCAACACCCCTTTTTAGACCCCCGAATTTTACATTTCCGCTCTTTTAAGACCACTATTTTCAAATTTCCTGTTCATAATCTTTGTAAATTTACCCGCATTATAATACACACGCCCCCCCCCCCCCCCCCCTCTTTTTTTTTGAGACCTGATTTTCTCGGAGTTTTGGAGGTATTAAAAGAGGGGTTCCACTGTATAGGCAAACCTTTCAACACTTACTTTACTTGGTGGTTGATTTGTACCTCCTTGACTTTTTTAGTCTTTGTTTTATTTTAAATGACGCGCAGACTTAATATGTAAGCAAAAAAAAAAATAACGTAAATTCAGTTTAGCTTAATTTTGTTGTACGTCCAAACGTTGCTTCAGGAATACATGTAGTACAGTGAGTGGAACCGTTTTAAGACCCCTCCAATTTATGACTTCCTCCTCTTTAAGACACTGCTTTCTCAGATTTTCTTTCATAGCCTCTGTAAATTTACCTCCATTTTAAGATTACCTCAGATATTTGAAGGTCGTAAAAGCGGGGTCCCACTGTATATTGCTGTAAAATAGTTATAATGTTGTGAAATGTCTGAAAATGAAAGAAGTTGGAAATATCCAATACGACTCCCTCCACGCTTTCCTGACTCAGTATGATGCCTTCAACAAGATTAGATGTACAACTTTTTAGATGTACATGTGTGTCAGTGTTTTGTTTGTAATTTGGCAGGGGGGGGGGGGGGGGGTGGGGGGGGGGGGGGTGGTAGTCATAATTGAGAGCATTAAAGTTCTGTTGAGACTGTAGGGGCTGTTGGATTTAAGATTGATTAGTATTATGATGAAAAACTAATTGGCAGCAAATTTTAGCCATATATTTGTCTCAGATGCATCTTTTGCTTAAACTGTTGTGCCATATAAACAGATCAAGCATCTACACAAGAAACTGAAAGGCGGAAGAGCGCGTCACTGCAGAGACTTAGTGGGGAGGCTGCGTCGGCATGGGCACAGATGGTCAAAAGATATCTGCACCTCCTGTATATGTAGGGTGAGTAAACTTTCAGTTATGAAACAAAACCACTTAAAGTGGAGCTGAAGGGGTCTATGTCGACCGAAAGAAGATCGAAAAACATCAAATTCTCCCGATGTCGCTAAGCAAACACTCCTACAGGAAATCCACCCGGGTGTATTCTCTGTATACAAGGAAAACGCCTACTGGAAATCTACCTACAGGGAATACACCCACTTTTGGTCAACATAGACCCCTTCTGCCGAAGTGGATGTATTCATTAAGTTCCAAAGATTAAGAATCTGAACAAAAATGTAATATTGATGAGTTGTCATCAACTGAGCTGCATATAAAGGCTAACAATCTGAACAAAAATGTAGTACATGCTATACAATTATTCTCTATGAATCCTCACAGATAGAACCAATGTTATGCTTTTTGTAAGTGATAAGTTACCACTCGTCCAACAAATCAGATATTCTGCCTGTTATAACACGACCTTTTTAACAGTTGTACAGTTTCCCCTCCATTTTCTTTCAAACCTTGTTCGTTCCGTGTTGCATCTGCTTTTTACATTTAGTCAAGTTTTGACTAAATGTTTTAACATCGAGGGGGAATCGAAACGAGGGTCGTGGTGTATGTGTGTGCGTGCGTGTGTGCGTGCGTGTAGAGCGATTCAGACCAAACTACTGGACCGATCTTTATGAAATTTGACATGAGAGTTCCTGGGTATGATATCCCCGAACGTTTTTTTCCTTTTTTTGATAAATGTCTTTGATGACGTCATATCCGGCTTTTCGTGAAAGTTGAGGCGGCACTGTCACGCTCTCATTTTTCAACCAAATTGGTTGAAATTTTGATCAAGTAGTCTTCGACGAAGCCCGGACTTCGGTATTGCATTTCAGCTTGGTGGCTTAAAAATTAATTAATGACTTTGGTCATTAAAAATCTGAAAATTGTAAAAAAAATTATTTTTTTCTAAAACGATCCCAATTTACGTTCATCTTATTCACCATCATTTGCTGATTCCAAAAACATATAAATATGTTATATGGGTGTTTTTCAAAAAAGAACGAAAAATGAGACTAGTGAATGGTTAAAAGTGAATTTATTCCAAACTCTTAACAAATGGGTTGACATTATTCAGCACACCCAGTGCCATGTTAACATAAGATATGTACTCTTAATAAAGAATGGTTTTGCCAAAAAAATAAATAAACAAAAAATATTTTGTTGCAGTGGTCAGTCGTGTTACTCTTTCTTTAATTTTTTTTTAGGTTGAAAGAAATGTTGACAGATGACTAGTTTGCCTCCAGTATGACAAAAACTATACACTTTTCACTTTCTGAAGAAAAATATATACCTTAAAGTGAAAGAAAGCGATAAAAATTAAAGAAATTGTCACTCAAATGAATAAAAATCATTTTTGAAAAATGTCAAACATCGCCAGCAGCTTGAAACTTGTACATTTCTTGCAATTGTATTTTTCTCGAATCAAGTATTATGAGAGCATTGAGCAAAAGATAAACAGACTGAAAAGAATGATATCTTCCTGGAAATTCTGCATTCAGAAGCCTCAGTAACACCAATGACATGTGAGTAACACGACTGAGTAACATGACTGACGTCTCATAACACAACTGACCATCCTTAGCTAACTTTGATTTATGAACTGATTTTAACTTTAAACGTAAAGTTAATTAAATGGAACAAACAAATGTGCTTATAGTAAGACATTTTTACTTTATTTCCACCTTTTAAGCCTAACTCCACAATTTGACCCCAAAAAATGCAAACTTGTCACAAAATAAACTGTAATGATAGTGCCGTGAATTTGCACAGGCCTAGCAAAATCGCAATTTTATATGATTCCAGGAAAGAACAAAATCTTATTTATGTTCAGCATTTCTACAGAAATGTACTGCAAACATTTTGCACTGTAACATTATTGATTCTAACAGCAAAATTACTGACAGATGGTAACAGCACTGAGACCAAATTGCCTTGGCTGGTTTCGACAAAAGTTACACGTACAAAAACGATCAGCAGTGTTTACTTACTGTTTGACAGAAATACAATTCTTTTCCTCAAACGGCGAAGACAAAGCATAAACAGGATTATCTTTAAAACAACTAAAGCTGCCCAGTGGTTTTTTTAAACAGTAACATTACAGGCATGGTAACACCACTGACACCAAATTGCCTTTAAATGTTTCGACAAACAATAAAACGTTCTGAAACAGATCAGCAGTGGAATCCCCAACGTTCTGGCACGAACAGTACAGTGACCTAGCTGGACTCTAGCACATTCAACTACTCAGGAACTTGATTAGGAGTGCAGTCAGCAGTTGGTGAATATGGTAGACCCGGTGTGAAGTGGTTTGGGATCCAGTGCGTCATGTTCATGTCAACACGTGCAGACGTCCATATATATATATATACATACCCATGAATGTTTTTTGCTTTATTATCTTCATCACTTCCGCTTCCTATATTCGTTTTACGGTGTTGTCGTCCAGGGGCATTCCAGGAAGGTATTCGTCAGAATACATTGCAAAGCTCTTGATGATGTGTCCTCTGCGTTATTTGCTGGTCTCGAAGCATTTCCTCAGGTTTTCTTCTTTCAAGTAGTATTCAGAATAGTTAGTTAGTTAGTTGTTGCTTTTTGGGTCCAGCGGACCATATCGGCCAAATCAGGACCCCACAAGTTTAACAATACAAATATTTAAAATAAACTAATGTTACTAAGCAAAATTAGGAACGTCACCCGAAGGTAACATAACAGCTATATCGAAACCCTACGTGTCAAGGACTCCTTTAAAAATCCAAAGAGAGCTGCAGAGCTGACCTTTGTAAAAATATGTTTCAAGCTAGAAGTGTCATAATACTTCACTCGTAGATCATACAGATCAGCGCACTCCGTGAGAAAATGGCTCACAGAAAAACTATTATCACAGGCGTGGCACCATGGTGCCTTTTATCTTTTAAGCAGATGGACATGCGTTGTATAAGTGTGACCAGTGTGTAGCCTAGCCAGAACACTTTCGTCTTTTCTACTTGCAGCCAACAAAGGAAAGGGCTTTGATAGCTCAGGGTGTATCTCATACAGTTTATTTTCCTTGCAGGTGGACCAACGGTCTTGCCAGAGTTTTAAACTGTAAAAAAGGGTCTTCCGACGAAGGTCGGTGAAAAAAAATAAATTGCTCAGGAAGAGGTGGAACCGCCATCTCCGGAGCATCCTTTGCTGCCTTGTCAGCAGCTTCGTTGCCTTGTATGCCCATATGACTGGGCGCCCACATAAAATGTATAATAGTATTCAGAATGACACGCGTCTTCATGGACAATGCGGGCTCTAAGTTCTGCTGGTCGCTGATCATGGCCAAAAGCGTAGACACTAGCTGCCACATGCTGGTAGACAATCACCATTCTGCTCTCACAACAACAGGATACGTTTGTGCATTGGGTATTTCTGCAGCAGAAAGAGCCATGACATAAGATTACCTGAAAAACAGTAATATTTGATAATCATAACAGAGTTGTCTTTTTATAAGAAATGATCCCGTAAAAAGTCTTGCATTCTCTCTCTGGCACACCCCTACACACCATCCTCAACCCCCTCCTCTTTCACTCTCTCTCTGCCTCCCCACAGGGACACACGTATAATCAACAATTATACACGCAAAAGAAGTATGTGGCAGGCAGAAGAATGAAAATAAAACCAGGAAAGAATCTAAGATCAGTCGTGTTACCTCTTCGTCAGTAGTGTTACCAGGCACAAGGTAACACGACTGAAAGTAACACGACTGATAGAATTCATTTGAGAAAATAATGATCACTCCCCAGGCCATGCGTTCTGAACAAACACGTGTCCCAGTAGTTTTGATCCTTACATGAAACAATAAAAATGTAACAGAAGAATGTAAATTCCTTCAGATCGCTAGAGACACACAGTAACACAACTGATTCGTTAAAAAAAACATCTTACCTTTCTACACTTGTCGGGTCCACCATACACAAGCGATCAAACTCGCTTAGCTGTTCCCGCTGCAGGAAGCTGCTGAAGGATGGGGGATAACTACAGGCCCAAAATGGTTTCAAAAAACTGGAGTACTCATTGTTTAGGTCTGTTTAACTGTTCTGGTAACACCACTGACAAAAAAGTGAGAGACACTCATTTTTGAGAGTTTAAGTCCACATTCAGAGTCTGGGTCAACCTTACAATCAAAATCTGTTGCAATAATCCAAATGTGCTCCCGTAAGCAATTTTTTGGATATTTTTTTAATGGTCTACAATTTTTTTTCTTCTTTGTAGAGGTGGTGGAAGTTTTGAGTGACTTCAAAAAGACAGGCATTTTTAGATACCCCTACATGTTTAAACCATGAAAAACTAACTTTCAAGTGTCAAGAATGTACTTTAATGAATGTTCATGTTGTTGTCTATTCATTTTTGTACCAAAAAATATGTATTATACTAAGATAGATAGGACATGTTTCTTTCTGAATTAATTTAAAAATCAAAGACACGTTTTTCGTACATTTTTGAAAAACACCCATATTCGGATTAAAAACAAGCTCTGAAAATTAAATATATAAAAATTATTATCAAAATTAAATTTTTCAAATCAATTTAAAAACACTTTCATCTTATTCCTTGTCGGTTCCTGATTCCAAAAACATATAGATATGATATGTTTGTATTAAAAACACGCTCAGAAAGTTAAAACAAAGAGAGGTACAGAAAAGCGTGCTATCCTTCTCAGCGCAAGTACTACCCCGCTCTTCCTGTCAATTTCACTGCCTTTGCCGTGCGCGGTGGACTGACGATGCTACGAGTATACGGTCTTGCTGCGTTGCATTGCGCTCAGTTTCATTCTGTGAGTTCGACAGCCACTTGACTAAATGTTGTATTTTCGCCTTACGCGACTTGTTGTTGTCTTTAGTGTTCTTGTTTTTCCTGATGAAGCTTCCATAAGCGAAAATTCGTACCGTCTTGTCTCGTTCTTGTATCGGTGAGTACAGTATTCCTTTGTTTTTTTAACTTTGTTCATCTTACCACAATCACTTCGTTGTTTAGATTTAGAGTTGTACAAACTGCGCTTAATTTAGAGAACCTTCATTTAAAATTAGTTTAATATTTGTTTCAGAAAGGACAAGTAGAGTGCTCTGCGATGTCCTGCCCGGAGACTAATTGTCCCAACCCGGTGTTGGTGGCAGGCCAGTGCTGTCCTAAGTGTTAGCGCTGACAAAGTCCGCAAAAAAGACAATGAAATTCATCACTTCTGCAGAATTCCTTACCTTCCATGGGTCCCTGCTACTCGATCCCATACCTTTACGTTCTTCCTCCTTTTTGTCTGCTGCTTGAAGTTTAAAGGCACCTTCCTTCCCAGGGCATGTGCATCATGGTCCATGCTTTGGGCTGTGAGACCAGGGCTGATCGCAGAAGTGGGTGCCACACAAACGCGTGAGAACAAACCGCGGGGTCTGGTTGGTTGAAATCACAACAAATCTCAACCAATCCACCGCGGCTGGCTCCCTCCGGGTTGGTAACTTTCTCGTGCACCTCAGCCCAGAGGTTTTCTGCAGGAAATGTCGGTGAGAAATAATGTGACTGTGCGCAGAGGATGGTGGGATATAATTGCTACTGTGTCAGCAAAATTATGTTTCACTTTCACTGAAAGAATGTCACTGTCACCAGCGTTCATTCGCATAAATAATACATGTAATTCAGTAGAAAATTCTCACTCTCTTAAGTTACCAACCTAGCTGTTGAATAGTGGCACACAAGTAGGGTCTGCCTATAGTGTACTTCAAGGTCTGGATCAATCTGATGATTTACTCCATGCTGATACAGGAAGGATTCACATCTTTAAGGACTGTTTTTAAAGCTAAAATCCTTCCTATCTCCACCTCAGATCAGTGACTATAAATGACTCGATCCCTGTCGGACTATGTGCAAGAAGAGAGATTCCTGGAAAGGGATCAGTTTGTGTGGATACAATTCATGCATCCAGACCACAGTTGCAGCAATTGCCTGCATGTTCACCTGTGAAGGTTTTGTGTTGTGCACCCCTGAAATGGATTATACTGTATTAAAACTATGTGCATGTCTGCAGAGGTGTAAAATATCTGCAAAGAGTGCATGATGATACGTTACTTAATGTGAGTGCAGAGCTATCTTTGCAAATGTGTTTTTGTAATTGTTTTCCTCAACCGTTTTTTTCTGTGGCTTTTTATTATTTCCTTCTTTTGTCTATATGACAGCCGTTTTTCTTTCTGGCCTTCCTGAAAAACAGAGCAATGTCTGATTCTTTCATGTTTTAATTCCTTCCTTCTGAGAAACTTGCGTGGACCTATAGGCTTTGTTTCCACTATTTCGAAGAAATTTGTTGGATTCCTGTATTACTTTTAGTTAAGTCAGGAATTAAATGTTATCCCCATGTCCTGGTGTTTGCACTGCCATTTCTGTTGTACATTGTATATTTATCATTGTACACTGAAAGTTATCAAGGTGACAGCATAGAGTCGTTCTTTTTCCGACTCCATGTTCATTTCTTTTTATTTTTTTTTAGAGAAAGTAAGGAAGATTTTCATCACCTTGATGATGTATAAAACTTGCATTGGTGTGAAATAAAATGCAGGTACACACAACATTTCTTTGGCCAATGAACCTGTACAGGTTGACTTTTATCTTTCTTGATCAGCATTATAATTGTAATATGGTTTTGAAGGAACCTGACGGCCAACAGACGGCTGATCTAGATATCACATATATACTATGGTGAATTATTGTATTTGCACTAATATAAACTCAGTTTTAAATGTTTTACCATATTTTTGTTATGAGCATTTACTTGTATACGTTACATAGGTACTTCTGCAATGTTTTATACCCCTGCCAGTCCTGAGAAAGTTATAGTATTAATTTGCTTCTTTGAAATGACTTACAGCTTAGAATACTTTGTTTGTGTTGTGAATGCTGATCTTTACGAAAGGAGCTAAAACGATATCTCAATAATTTGTTTATTTGTTTGTTTATTTGGTGTTTAACGTCGTTTTCAACCACGAAGGTATATCTCAATAAGCTGGTAATTGTTAGTATATATATATATGCGACTGTGGACAGAATGATGACAGAATGAGAGTGTGTGTGTACCGTCTTTCAAAATAGGAGGTGCATTTGTAAGCATCTGGAGTGTGAAAGTGTGGATTATGTGTTAGTGCATGCACATTTGAGCGTGCATGCGTGCAGCTAGAAATCCTTCGTACATTGTTCATTTTAAGGCTAGCTGTACTGTGCATGTGTACTCATATTTTTAGGAACTTCCAAAAGCTGATGTTTGATATTTTATGGCTTAATTCTGCTCTGCTCCTAGTTTATGTAAGTCACAAACATGAAGCAACGTAAAAAGTGCCTAATTTTTCTGAACTTCATGGAATGTTTGCATTTTATGTATAGAAATTATTTCACTATGTATACATGTCAGTGGTTTGTATGTAACTAATATCAGTTCATGCAGTGACCTTTTTTCAATGCACACAGCGTGCTTGAACGTGTTGTAACGTTGAGGATATAAATTATAATGTACATGTACATAGTACTGAATAGAGAATGTTTTCTGTCGCATAGCATTTTTTAACATGGTCAAACAAATCATGGCCAGTATACAGCATAATGGAAGAACATTATAAAGGATGTTCTGTTAACATTTTTATGCATGTACACCAAAGTTGCATAATTCTTATACATTTAAGTTTCGACGGTTTAAACTGTACAAATTATTTTGAATCCCATTCAGCAAGTGCATTCGTTCATATGGAGGCATGCCCTTTGTTCATTTCTATTCTTTCTGTGTGTAGGGACGGTTTTACAATAGAAATTTTCCGGAAATAACTCTGTCAGGATTTATAAGCATGGTGGAAGAGTTGCACCACTATAGTGACTCAAACAATAAAATGTGGTTGAAAAGATAAAACTAGCAATCACAGCGAATACCTCACCACTGCGATGTGCATGTATAATATGCAGTGTCCGCTTGATATTACCCCATTTCTTTCGAAAATATACATATCGGAATTTACGATTTGTTACGGCAATGATCACTTGCAAGGAGTGATCGCCGACAACGCGTTTTGCCTGAGGTTACGTGAGTTTTGCTTGAGTTCACGTGAGTTTGGGAAACATGCCTGCTCAGCGATCACTGCAGGCCATTGCCAGTGAATTGTGGCTGAGATTTTGCAGATTTTTGAGAAAAAAAGGCATTGCATCGAGCGGACATTGCATTACATTACACATCAGTCAGTTATTCACTGCGATTGCTGGTTTTTAACTGGACAACCACATGTTCTTGTTCGACTCACTAAAGTGGGGCGCAACTCTTCCACTACGCAAGATAACCCTGACAGAGACATTTCCGAACATGGTCTATTACAACAGCTGCAACTCTATAGTGAACATTTTATTTTCAACAAAGGTCACATAACTGACCTGCACATATAGATCTGTAAAGTTAGTAGCTGCATGAAAATGAGATGGGGAAAAATGGAGGAAAGCTCTAGAAATGAATTAATGGACCGGTTCAATCACGATATTCATAAGATCGAGAACCATTTTACACAGATCACTGGTATTTTCAGCTACTTGTGCGTTGTGTTCAGTAGCGTTCTGTGAAAAAAAAAATGTTTAAAGTTAGAAATGGATGTTAATATGAGCTATAGCACTTCTGTGCCAATAATTTTGCAAGAAACTGTTGTTAGTTGGCATTTACAATATACTTTCACAAATCAATACAACTTTTGAGAACAGGTGCTTTAATTTGTTTCCACTGTTTAAGTTTACAGAATCAGGTATACAGCTGTATATTCATGTGTAATTGTACATGTACTATATGGATGTAAATAAGTAATGAGAAGTGCACTGACTATCAAAACACAAAATGTACTCTACTTTTTAAACTTGAATATTTCCAGATGTAAAAACACAAACTGGCTAACTGTTGTACACAAACTGACTGCACCTATCCCATTCAGTTTAGGCTGCTAACTTATGTATCCAGGGTGTTAATATAATCATTCTTAAATCATGTCTTTTTTATTAGTCGTCACCAAATAATAAAATATGCCTGTAGGGAGCACTGACTGAAAATAAATCAGAGTGTGTTTTTGGTAAGCAGCCCAAATCTGCGTAAGCACTCCCTTAGTAAATGAAGAAAACAGAAAGCACTTGTACTGTTTAGATTTTGTTACTTCAACGGATAAAACATTTTAAATGTTTTCACAGATGGTTTCTGATAATGCCAAATTATACTTATTATGCCCAAAATCATACTGATGCCAGATTTTACATTTTTACTCTGAAAAAATGGATGGTGTTGTCATTTTTTTCTTCACTTGCAGTTCTAAATCTCTTAGACTGAGAGTATCAATAACAGAATGCTGGATTTTGATCAAAGATTTTTAAGGGCAATTAAATCATACTGACATTAACAGTGCAGTGCCAGCTTCAAAGGGTATCCTTCCATACAGAAATGATAGGTTTCATAATTATCATGTTCATATTAGTTGGCCTTTCCCAGGAAAACACACATTGTAACTATCACAGGTCCTCACACATTTCCCTAGTTTGCTGTGCCAACATCAGCCACCACTAGGTGCCTTGTGCTATTCTGTTTTGTTACGCCAACCTCAGTTGATCTGATCGACATATGTGGACGCATAGGCATTTAGATATTACTATAGTTTTGAACTATGTACCAGATCTACACACTTGAATACTCTTATGCTTGATTTTTATTTTAAATATACAATTTTAGAATAAAAACATAAAGCAAACCTGAAAACTCTGTCTGTGTGTGAGTGTGTCATTGTGAGCAAATCAGTGAGTGTGTGTGTGTGAGTGAGTGTGTGTGTGTGCGCGCACGCTAGTTATTGTGAATGTATACAGTATCACGTTCTGTGTGTGTGTGTATGTGTATGTGTGCCCATGTGAATCGGTGTGTGTGTGGGTCATTGTGAACGAATCATTTTGTGTGTGTGTGTGTGTGTGTGATTGTGTATGTGTCATTGTGTGTATATTCCAGTTTGTTTGCAACACATTCAAACTGTATCATATCCTTTGTCATGAAACGACAACCCTTTGTGAAGAAAATTAAAAACAATTATTGCATCTTTATTGCACAGAACTGTGAAAGTCAGATATATATATATATACACCGGTTATATATTTTTTATCACAAGCTTTCATCTGATGAATCTGAATAGTCCAGATTCAAAACATTAAAAGAAGAAGAGCTGTCCACTTTCTTGACCACTAGCACTACATTCAACTCATCACCATCACCTGACATCACTGTACTGCTATTTTTTTCATTGCAGCTGCCAGACACTGGCATCCCAACAGTAGGTTTAACAGATAAAGGCAAATGAACAGGGGAATTGCTGGATGCTGTCTCAGCCTCATTTAAATTCCTTTCTAAACTCTCCTTGCTAACGTAAAAGTGAGAACTGGTAATTCTGTCTTTTTCTTCACCAGAGAGTGAAATGGCTTGGCTACGGTTCACACCCTTGTCTGCTGTTCTGTCAAAAGTATTCCTGGAAGACACTTTGCTGGGCTCACATGAATGAACCTGTGACTGTTTTTCACAAATGTGTTTGCCATCATCTTTGCCGACACTACCTGTGCAGTCACGAATCATTGCAGTCCTGTTTTGACCGAACCCCAGAGGCTGATTGTTCAGTTCTGGCAGCACACCTTCACTGTCATCGGTGTTTTCCCTGTGTACACCATCAGATGGTGCAAGACTCCCAGGTGGTCGAAACCGTGAAGGTTGATCATTGGTGTTTGATGACAAATGTTCAGCGCCTTCTCTGCCAAGACCAGCAACTCTGCCATCACATATAGCTAGGTTGTTGGAGGGATGAAAATCAAGAGGCTGGTCCTCAGTTTCAGGGTTGGCGTTCCAGAGGACTGGGGGAGGTTTCTCAAAGCCGTACTGCTTGCAGAGCACACGGGGCATGTTGTGAAGGACTGGGGTGGAAATGGGTACAAAGTTCTGCACCTTACTGGAATTTTCTGATGACTTTCGCACAGGTTCCTCACTGTTGTCTCCTTCATCGCCCACCACTGGAACAGACATGAGAATCTCAACGTACAAGAATATGTTACTAATAAGGTTGTATTTTGGGCAAAATTTGCCAATATGGCGATAAAAGTAGCAATTATGCTGATATGATGGCAACATTTGTGGTGATTTGAAATCAGTTTTGGTGTTTTCCTGACTGCCAAAGTCAAACGGCATCCCTGATCAGAATATATAAGCAGACAAAAAAGTGTACACTGGCCATGCACGCAAGACTACCACTGGATGCTTAATGGTAAAATCCACTGATGCTGATATGTCTTAATTGTCCTACAAATACGTCTTGTTATTAAATTGGACACTCATTCCACCAACGTCACTCATAGTACGAATACCCTGTTAACAATTTGCACACCTGCTCAGGCACGCACACAACTTAACGCAATCAATAAGTGTCACAAAACATGGAAACAGACTGTTCACAGGCCCTCTGCCTGTACAAACGAGAAAAAATTATAGTCGAAACTATCTTTGTGACCAACTCACCATAACGACCACCTGCCCATTATGATCGCCCAAGAAGATCTCTGCGATTTGTTGTCTCTTTATGTATAATTCACCGGTCCATAGGGACCACCTGTCTAAAACAACCACTTTAGGTCGGTCCATTGCATGATCTTCTTCTTCTTCTTCTGCGTTCGTGGGCTGAAACTCCCACGTACACTCGTGTTTTTGCACGAGTGGAATTTTACGTGTATGACCGTTTTTACCCTGCCATTTAGGCAGCCATACGCCGCTTTCGGAGGAAGCATGCTGGGTATTTTCGTGTTTCTATAACCCACCGAACTCTGACATGGATAACAGGATCTTTTCCGTGCGCACTTGGTCTTGTGCTTGCGTGTACACACGAAGGGGGAAAAGCCACTAGCAGGTCTGCACATAAGTTGACCTGGGAGATCGGAAAAATCTCCACACTTAACCCACCAAGCGGCCGCGGCCGGGATTCGAACCCTCGACCTTCCGATTAAGAGGCCGACGTCTTACCACCCCGCCACAGCGCCCGTCCATTGCATGATCATTATAGACAGGTTTGACTGTAGTCTTTCTCTCGCACACAAAGGCCTAGAGAGTAAAAAATCTGAAACAGATAGACTGGCAACATTCCATAAATTGATCCATTTTGTTATTTTGGCTTTTTTTTGCTAACAAAATTACCTTGAGTAGCATCAGCTGCCTGTCGCTTTCTGTTGGCGTAAGGACGATCTGACCAGGATTGAGGGTTGACATCAGGTTCCAACCTCCGTAGCTTGTGTAGATATGCTCGGTATTCTTGCTTGAGGCGCTGAATACGGTCACTGAACTCTTCAATTTTGCTGTCTGTGTAACAAGGAACTTCCATTTGCTGAAAGAGAAGGCAAGGGGGAAATGCTCTGTGTGATTAAGAGAAACATATGCGCTACACACTCCACAGAATTGGAATGAGATCAAAATACCTTGTTTATTTTTTCCAATAAGTCAAATCATTAGGAAACATGTCATACCAACTAAGATCATTTGATTGCATGTCCCCATTTAGTTTTCAGTTTTTCTTGTCCTGTAATAATTCAAAATGCATCTGCTTATATACTATATTGTTTAAACATAATATGCTGATGCTACATTCATTCTAATAAGTTCAGTGCAAAAATTAAAGCATCACACAAGAAAGACACCAATCATGAGCATGATCTGTGCTTAATTTTCAGTATCTTAAACATTTCTTAAAGTAAGACATGTATATGTTTGAACTTTTCTTCACATGAATTGTTATAAAGCAATAATGACCATAGCATTTAAACAATGTGTCGCATAAACTATAAAGAAAATACAGAGTGTCAGTTGCTCAACACTAACAAAGTCTTGTTTTATAACCCTATTTCCTTTTTCGGCTTCTTTAACCAAAGATTCTTAGGCCCAAAACAATAAAAGCTTTGTTGCAGAGGACAGTGCAAAAAAGAACAAGTCGCGTAAGGCGAAAATACAATATTTAGTCAAGTAGCTGTCGAACTCACAGAATGAAACTGAACGCTGTCACAAGCGGCTTTAATATTAGCATACTTTTATGCTGTGGTGTTAAAGGTATTGTATTGGAGCGCCTGTGTTCCTCTATTTCGCCTGTCATAGGTAGACGCTGGTTAACTGCAGGTGTCTCGTGGAGCTCGTGCTCAGGTATTTCACGTGTGTTTTGCTTGTATTTTGTAAGGTGAACTCAGAGCTAAATTCGAGCTCGTAGATACTCCTTTTTATTCATTCGTTCTTTGCCTTTAGCCGAGGGAAGATAGCTTGCGTTCCAAGCGAATCCGTTCTTCGTTGAACGTAGGGTCTGTTTGCGTAGAGCAGATGCCGGAAACCTGTTATCAACGGCAGGGGATATGTATGGCTACTTCAATACAACCAGGATGTGGTATGTAATCATTAAATATTATGTTGTGTGTGTTACAGTTAAATTATTCTCAGGTTTAGATTTGCTTATTGACTTCTGAAAACCGGTCAATCCAAGATGGCGGAACGTATAGTGTGCACGTGCGTGTTTGTAACTTTGTACTTGAACGGTATGAATTTGTGAGTTTGTTTTGGGGAATGGTTTGGTATGTTGTTGAATGAATATGTTTTGGTTGAAAGGGGAGTGGTGGACAGTTTTGTTTATAGAATGAATTTGGTATTATTCGTTGGACTTCATACTTAGCAGAATTAAATGTATAAGTCCGTTGGTATGTGTGTTCGAGATGCATGAGAGTGAGAGTAGAGAATTATGTCCATTTAATCCTGCACTTGGTTGTTAAGTTATAAGGACGGGTGGGCGATGTTACTGTTACCGTGAACTAAGTCTTGCGTTCACCATTCCAGGTTGTTGTATTTCACCATGCGGAGGCTACTCTGAAATGGCCTACTACTGAGGAGATGTCTGCCGCTCCACTTTCGACGACGGCACTGCTCGCCTGGCAAGGACTCGACGTCACCGATGACTCCTGTCGCTTCGCACCACGGCCTCGTTGACTCCGGGTCATGAACGATTTCGGATACGCAAGCACGGTAACATTAGCCTTAGCCCGTCCTAACAGCTAAACGTGCAGGAGCTATAACGTCATAATGAACTGAGCGAAAGTGAGAGGTATGAAAGTTTCTAAATAATTATTCTTTGTTGTTATAGGCTTTAACGCTGGTTGATCTTTGTTGTTGTTGTGGATATTGCCGAAAGAAAGATTTGTATAGTTAGATAGTGTTGTGCGTGTATTTATGTTATGTATAATTGATTGTTTGTAAGAAACGTCCTTAATCTACTGTTCGTGTCAACTTGTGTTTTGTGGTCGGAAGAGCAATTGTTTTGAGTCGTGGATGACAGACTGCGTGCGTGTTTTGTGCATGTGTGCGTGACAAATGGGGGCTCGTCCGGGATCTTTATTATTACATCGTCACCTATGATTTTGCTCTGTTCGTCTGTTTGTTTGTACCGTCTTGTCAGGTTTGATTTTTGAATAGGGATGATTGAATAACATGCTTGTACGTGCTAAGGCTTAACCTGATTTTCACAGCGGCCACCTGTGATACTAGCCGGTGCTGGGTACATGTCTCGTCGTTGTTTATAGCATTTTTCCCTGTTGTAACTTGTCTGGAAATGTTGTAGATTGAGATGTTTTGCTTCAGAAGTTTGTTGTGAAGTAGGTAGGTTGCTTTTTCATAGTTGGCGACTTAACCATTTTACATTTGTTGTGAGAAATCATGTCGGGATCCAAATCTCGCAATGCTGCTCTGGCAAGTTTTTCTACCCCTGATCATGGTAATTCTCCACCCCGTATGACACTTACCACGCCAAAGCATCTGGATGGAGCTGCTGTTGACCCTATTGAAAAATCTAGTTCCCTCACGTCAGCTCAAGAAATTATAGCCGCTAGGGGACGTGCTTTGGGCGTTCGATCAGGGGCTGCTTTAGCTAAATACGTTCAAGAAGAGGAAGCAGCTCAACGAAGACTACTTCAAGAAGAAGAGGAAGCTCAACTGAGAAAAGAAGAAGCTCAACTGAGAAAAGAAGAAGCTCAACGAAGACTTCAGAGGGAGGAACAGGATGCTCAACGAAGACTTCAGAGGGAGGAAGAAGAAATCAGAAGAAAAGTACTTCGAGAAGAGGAAGAAAACGACCGCCGCCGACGTCTAGCTGAACTGGAAGAAGAAAAAGTTCGTGCAGAGATAGAAAAGACTAGGAGAGAAGAGACTACTTCAAGTTCTCGTAGTAGGGCTATTGAACCAGTTCGTCTGAAAATAGATCCATTTGATGAAGCCAAAGAGGATCTCGATACTTTCCTAGGACGATTCGAGAGAGCCGCAACTCTCAGCGGCTGGGACAGGGAGAGTGACTGGGGAGCTCGGCTGGGTGCTCTCCTAAAGGGGTTTGCAGCCGATGTTTATTTGGAACTGCCAACTGAGGATGCGGGAAACTTTGATGTCATCGTGGACGCCCTTAGAGGATCTTTTCGCTGGACGGCTGACTCGTATCGTTCCAAGTTTCGACTCGCGGCCAAAAGGGGAGAGGAGACGTTTATACAGTTTGCTACCCGTCTTCGAATTTGGTTTGAACGGTGGAGGAAAGCCGCGAAGAAAGAGGAGACCTATGCTGGAATCCGAGACCTCCTACTGATGGAACACCTGATGGACCATGTGTCTGGGGACCTCGCGGATTTCATCCGGCAGCGCGAACCGGCGAACGTCACTGAGGCCGCCGAACTAGCTGAGAGGTTTGCTGCATCAAAAAGAGCCAGGAAAAACCCGGTTACTGCGACTGGTCGAGTCGAGAAGAACACGAAGGACATTGAAAATCCTGAGGAAGACTCTGCCCCAGTTAGTCCCGTCCACCCCAACGGCCCTTTTCCCAAGGGAAGTTGCTACGGTTGCGGTAAAAAGGGACACATCCGTAGGAATTGCCCGCATTCAGCATCGTCCTTCAACGTGAGGACCGTCACCAACGTGCGAACAGTTTTAACGACGCCAGGAACCACTGCTGCCACATCAGAGTTACCTACCCTTTGTGACCCATGTAGCAAACTTTCGTACACTCCATTATGCACGGTCAGTATCAATGGATCGCAAGTATCTGCTCTTCGTGACACAGGCGCCGACGGACTGGTTATTGACTCCTCGCTGGTAAAAGACTGTAACCTCAAGCAGGGAAGTCAAACTATTCGTTTCGCAGCAGGGAACGTTCAGAAGACTTGTCCTACTACGATCGTACATTTAGAGTCCCCATTCTTCTCAGGGAACGTTGTAGCTATTGTGGCTGACCAGCTAACATACCCCGTACTCATCGGAAACCGGATCATTCAGCCTGGAGGAGAAACTCTTGAAGTTCCTGTGTACCGGGCGAAAGCTCAACCTGTCAAGATAGCCGCCATTACTCAAGTTAAAAATACGCGAGAAAAAGAACCTCCTAAAACCCTACGGATGAAGGACTCTGGTCTAGGTGTTACCAGAGAGAAGTTGATCCAGCTACAGACGCTTGACCCAACTCTGTCTAGGGTGCGGGAGCTGGCAAAAGGGAGGAACCCTACACCATCCGGGAAGAAAGGAAAGGTGAAATTCCTTTGGAAACAGGGCGTCCTGCATCGCCTTTTCATAACCACGGAGAAGACCTTCAGTCAGGTGGTGGTGCCCGAGACTCTTCGTTCGGGTATTTTGAGACGATACCACAATGTTACTAAGACTGGTCATCTTGAGACAAAGAAAACTAAGAATAGACTCTGGCATTCGTTCTACTGGCCAGGGATGGAGGGCGACATCAGGCGTTATGTTCATTCCTGTGATGTTGGTCATCGAGCTTTACCCAAAGGAGGATTACCCAAAGCTCACCTTGGAAAGTTGCCCCTCATAGATGAACCTTTCCGGAGAATCGCTGTTGACCGTGTTGGCACTTTGACAGTCTCAGAGAGAGAGAATCGCTACAGACTGATCACCAGTCCCTTCAACCTCTACAGAAGACCAAGATGACGAACGGAAGTTTGATTCGCGGGGCCCTGTTGCTTCAGACATTCACGTTCCGCATCAGAGCAATCCGAGGATGCGACAACGTCGGAGCAGACTATTACAGCCGCATTGTGTAGAATTTTTGTGACGAACCGTAGTTCGGTTTGAGTAGGGGGGTTTGTCACAAGCGGCTTTAATATTAGCATACTTTTATGCTGTGGTGTTAAAGGTATTGTATTGGAGCGCCTGTGTTCCTCTATTTCGCCTGTCATAGGTAGACGCTGGTTAACTGCAGGTGTCTCGTGGAGCTCGTGCTCAGGTATTTCACGTGTGTTTTGCTTGTATTTTGTAAGGTGAACTCAGAGCTAAATTCGAGCTCGTAGATACTCCTTTTTATTCATTCGTTCTTTGCCTTTAGCCGAGGGAAGATAGCTTGCGTTCCAAGCGAATCCGTTCTTCGTTGAACGTAGGGTCTGTTTGCGTAGAGCAGATGCCGGAAACCTGTTATCAACGGCAGGGGATATGTATGGCTACTTCAATACAACCAGGATGTGGTATGTAATCATTAAATATTATGTTGTGTGTGTTACAGTTAAATTATTCTCAGGTTTAGATTTGCTTATTGACTTCTGAAAACCGGTCAATCCAAGATGGCGGAACGTATAGTGTGCACGTGCGTGTTTGTAACTTTGTACTTGAACGGTATGAATTTGTGAGTTTGTTTTGGGGAATGGTTTGGTATGTTGTTGAATGAATATGTTTTGGTTGAAAGGGGAGTGGTGGACAGTTTTGTTTATAGAATGAATTTGGTATTATTCGTTGGACTTCATACTTAGCAGAATTAAATGTATAAGTCCGTTGGTATGTGTGTTCGAGATGCATGAGAGTGAGAGTAGAGAATTATGTCCATTTAATCCTGCACTTGGTTGTTAAGTTATAAGGACGGGTGGGCGATGTTACTGTTACCGTGAACTAAGTCTTGCGTTCACCATTCCAGGTTGTTGTATTTCACCATGCGGAGGCTACTCTGAAATGGCCTACTACTGAGGAGATGTCTGCCGCTCCACTTTCGACGACGGCACTGCTCGCCTGGCAAGGACTCGACGTCACCGATGACTCCTGTCGCTTCGCACCACGGCCTCGTTGACTCCGGGTCATGAACGATTTCGGATACGCAAGCACGGTAACATTAGCCTTAGCCCGTCCTAACAGCTAAACGTGCAGGAGCTATAACGTCATAATGAACTGAGCGAAAGTGAGAGGTATGAAAGTTTCTAAATGATTATTCTTTGTTGTTATAGGCTTTAACGCTGGTTGATCTTTGTTGTTGTTGTGGATATTGCCGAAAGAAAGATTTGTATAGTTAGATAGTGTTGTGCGTGTATTTATGTTATGTATAATTGATTGTTTGTAAGAAACGTCCTTAATCTACTGTTCGTGTCAACTTGTGTTTTGTGGTCGGAAGAGCAAGATTGTTTTGAGTCGTGGATGACAGACTGCGTGCGTGTTTTGTGCATGTGTGCGTGACAAACGCAATGCCATTTTTCAGCAAGACCGTATACTCGTAGCATCGTCAGTCCACCGCTCATGGCAAAGGCAGTGAAATTGACAAGAAGAGCGGGGTAGTAGTTGCGCTAAGAAGGATAGCACGCTTTTCTGTATCTCTCTTTGTTTTAACTTTCTGAGCGTGTTTTTAATCCAAACATATCATATCTATATGTTTTTGGAATCAGGAACCGACAAGGAATAAGATGAAAGTGTTTTTAAATTGATTTCGACAATTTAATTTTGATAATAATTTTTATATATTTAATTTTCAGAGCTTGTTTTTAATCCAAATATAACATATTTATATGTTTTTGGAATCAGCAAATGATGGAGAATAAGATAAACGTAAATTTGGATCGTTTTATAAATTTTTTTTTTTTTTTTACAATTTTCAGATTTGTAATGACCAAAGTCATTAATTAATTTTTAAGCCACCAAGCTAAAATGGGTTGGCAGGTCGATTAACCTTCTTCGTGGATTGAAGTTTTTATCTTATTTACACAGGTGTAATTTGTGGCTTTTTATTGATCAGAAACCATTCAACTTCAAGCTGTGTTCCCTAGATGTCAGAGAAGAGAAAATATCCTTGTAAAGTTAGAAAAATCGAGTTTTGTCCTTTTCGTTTTGTTTTTTTAAAGGTTGAAACAAAGTTCTAGAATTGGCGGGAGGGATAAATAAGGTCAGTCGGGAATTGATTTTTGTTTTGGCCTGAGCATGTTTGTACACACTTGTATTACTTACCTTGACATAAAAGTCAATGTCACGTGTAATGGTAGGTAACCATTTCCTTATTTCTCTTGAGGTATTTAAAGTATCCTGTCAACACACAAACGCTTGTTATTAAATTGATTTGTTATGACATTCTAGTATTGCTACTTCCTTTTGGAAAACAAAATAAATTAAACACACTCACAGTCACTGACTCACACACCCACAAACAAAACAGCAATTAAGATAACAACAATTCAACTTTCATACTTCTGCTTACACTACACACATAAAAAACAAAACAAAAACAAGAAAGCAACTTAGAAAAACTTTTGTAGTCAGCTTTTTACACTACACAACAAAAAACATAATTTAAAAAAACAAGACATTTTGCTGATTTACTTTTGTTAAAGTGTGTGTGTGTGTGTGTTCATGTGGTACTAGATGATTACCCGCTTCGCCGGGTACCGGCTTCGCCGGGAAGAAGTAGAGCCGAATACCAGGCTGCGCCTGGGACCCGGCGATAAACGCGCAAAACACTGGAGACCTTCTAAAAATAGTAATGTGCAGTGACCTTCTAAAAATAGTAACGTAGTAACGGGAATATGGATTGACGCCACACGGAGGAAGGGAGATAATCGCGGCTGAAAACACTGGAGAAGATAAGGAAGAGTTACTGGTAGTGGATCCAGACAAAAAAAACCAAAATCGGTTCAGCGCGCACAGCGCTGCGAGCACGTGTTGAAATATCTCATCGACCAGGTTGTGTCCAGGGTGTACCTGAATATGATCACCAAATTTGAAACAGATCCATCGAGAACCTTGGCCGCGCATCACGCACAGACACACAGACAGACAGACAGACACTAGTCGTATATATATATAGAAGTAAAGTTTCATAGTAAATCGATTTGCAAATTGTGTGGTAGTGGGTACATAAAAGGGGTAACTTTCAGTGAGGTTTAGTGTCTGATTGTGTGGATTAAAAGCTCAAACGTAGTTTTCTGTAAATTTATGGTAAATAAAACAGAAAAAATAACCAAATCAAAACAAAACAAAGTTTATAACATGATTCATACTATTACTAACCAGCCTTGGTCTTGGTGGTCGTTTCTTCAGTTCCTCTGAAAATGTGAAATATAACTAATTACCTTTCATGAGTTAGCAAGTACCCCCCTTAAAGTTTAACTGAGTTAAAGGCATACACAGCTTCATGTAAACCATCAGTTTCTGGTCACAGACACTCTCAGGCTTTTAAACACAGTACAAACACCCTTTCGTTTAAACACTTACTGCGAGAGAGAGAGAGAGAGAGAGAGAGAGAGAGAGAGAGAGAGAGAGAGAGAGAGAGTGTGTGTGTGTGAGTGTGTGTGTGAGTGTGTGTGTGTGTGTGTGTGTGTGTGTGTGTGTGTGTGTGTATGTGTATGTGTGTGTGTGTGTGTGTATGTGCATAATTTTCAACAATCAGAGACACAAAACCAGAGCGTGCACACACACACACACATACAGACCTGCCAACCATTGTGAATCCTGATCAAGTGTAAAAATTTAGTTGTTTTTGTGCATGTGTAATCACGCTTGAACATCAAAGCCGTAAACATATATAAAAACCTTTTGGAAAGATAGCTTTCCCCCAGGATTCTGTAGATTCTCTTGCACGATTTATACATCTTTGAGTTTGACACTGATCCTCCGTTAGTCCGTATAACTAACTACCTGTGGATATTTCAGTCTTTGCCAGTGTTGTGATACTCATCATACTGTGGTGGCCAACAGTTCTGAACTTTTTAGGGGGGTTAATCTCCACCATAAGTTTACTTCTGCCAAATAATATCACACAACAGAGATTCAGCAACAAATCAATACCCTGTTTCTGCTTCTCAAGGTAGAAGCGATTCAGCCTGGCAAGCTGTTTTTCCTCGTTCCTTGCCATACTGCCCCGACAAAAATAGACCAGCAGACGAACAAGGATCAAGAGTAGCCTCCCTTCCACGAAGAGCTAGGCCATTTATTTGCGATTTTCTTTCATTTTTAGTTGAAAAGACAGAGATTTTGGGACTGCGTTTAAATCTTCCCTGTAATAATATCATGACGTTGGATAAGTCATCTATAAATATAGAATTTGGTTTTTAGTCAGTGCATTGGTTTCTTTTCTTCAGAAACTAAATAACCTGCTCAGCTTAAGTAGACCATCATGGCGGCAATCTTACCTTCTTTTTCTTAGGTCTTTGGGTCCCTTTGCTTGTTTCACATTTCAGGCTCGACGTCACTGAACTGTCATAAGTAGACAATGGCTGCTAAACCGGTAAGTACAATAATAAAACAATTAAACACATTTCCAGGTAAGAAATCTCCAGAAATTGACGATAAAGAGTAACTTTTTGACAATATTTTACTGTAGTCATTTGCTTTGTGTTGAACCAAATAGGTTGTGTGGTTAAAACAGATAGTATAATTGGACAACAAAATGATATGTCACACAAAGCAGAACACATTAGAGGTGTAGCATCAGCACGTCCCCCCCTCCCATACACACACACATACACACACACACAATGCAATGTCATAGAAGATGAAATACATTTTCTAGATAAATGCAATAAATATGTTAAATTAAGGGATGAATTTAAAGAAGATGCTTCACATATCAATATGAAATATGCTAACAAAAATCCAAGTAACTTATTTTTAGAAGACGAAGTTCAAGTTCGTCTTGGCAAATTTGTTACGGATTGTTTTAGCATTGTATAATGCATTATTATTATTTGTTGTTTGTTGTGTCAATAACTTTACTGGTTCATGACAATAAACATTATTCTATTCTATATTCTATTCTATTCTATTCTATTCACACACACACACACACACACACACACACACACACACACAGTGACACACACAACAGAACAAAAAAAACAACCAATTATTTATTTGTAATTGTAGAACAATATTGTAAATTTAGGCTGCTAATGTGCTGTCCAGCAAAGCTAGGGATAGGCAACATAGTTCCTGTGTGTAATTTCCAACTGTAGAATTAGCTGCTTGGAGATGTGATGTCACAGCTAGACAGTGAGACACTGAAAATGAAAAAGACCAACATGTATCTACTATATAATACTGGTAGGATTTTCGGTGGTTTTTCGATTCCTGTCACCAAACCGCGCGGATTTGTGCCTTCTCCTTCGGTTGCTGTGCCAACGTGACCCAGGAAATCGATTCCGCTAGGTCCCGACTTCCAATTTTGTCCACGAACAAAGTTTGAAGAGGTTTGTCTCGCAAATTTGAGAAGACAACAGTGAACTTTGACCTGAACTTTGACATCGCGGCGAAAGAGATCTGTGATTGGTTCTTCTTCAACTTTCGGTTCGACTAAACACGCGACCGCACCTCAGACGAACCTAGCTGTGTGTTTTATTTCTCTACCCCAGACGAACCTAAAATAATAAGAAGATAGATAGATCTGTTTATCTGTTAATGGAACTCCAAAATATTCCATAGATTTGTTTACTAAATAGTTCGAAACATTATCACCTGATAAGTCGCCGTATAACCTTATAGGTTCCAGCGACTAAATATTTTCCCCCGGTGCAACCATAGACATGTACGTCATCATGATCTCCCCTTAATTTGACCGTTATTTTGGCTGTCTTAGTGAAATGGTAAGATATATCTCTATGTTTTTTACATGTAAGTGTTCGGAAAAAATACAGTTATAGCAGCTATGTACAAAAATAAGCAGCATATGCTCTTTTCGCCAAAGTAAAGTCCTTTTTTCTTCTGGTTTCTTATATGTGTCACAGCACACCGCAAGCTTTTAGGCGAATAGCAAGTGAGTGGTATATATATATCATCAATTTTATAGTAGATAACGGTGTAAAATACTTACCATGTTCATGTCCGTTATACGTTTTCAATATTCCATATGTGTCATTTAATTGTGTGTTGCTTGATGCCATGTATGTATGTGTGTGTGTGTGTGTACATGACTTTAAATAAGCATGGATGGATGTGTGCACTCGATTGTGTGTGTGAACCATGCATATATTTTCTGTTGTCAATGTTGTCAATTAGATATGTTATACTATGCGTTTGAATCATTAAGTATTTTAGACGTCATACTTTTTTTCGTATCTTCACGATGGCTTTTTACCCGTTTAAATTTTAATGCTTCCAACTTTCAAAGCGCTGCACGGCTGGGAAGAGATGCGCACTTTTATCACTGTTGTTCATGTAGACGTAATCATGGATTCATGCAAACGTCATACCTGCTGTATTTTATTTTGTTTGTTTGTATAGTCGCGTGCGGTCGCGCAGTCTTTTTGGTCAGTTCCGATTACCTCCCATTGATGCGAAAACCTATATGACTGTTTTTTGTTATTTTTCTCTCTGTTAATTCACCAGTGGCTATGTAACATGTGTTATACCTTATAGGTTCCAGCGACTAAATATTTTTCCCCGGTGCAACCATAGACATGTACGTCATCATGATCTCCCCTTAATTTGACCGTTATTTTGGCTGTCTTAGTGAAATGGTAAGATATATCTCTATGTTTTTTACATGTAAGTGTTCGGAAAAAATACAGTTATAGCAGTTATGTACAAAAATAAGCAGCATATGCTCTTTTCGCCAAAGTAAAGTCCTTTTTTCTTCTGGTTTCTTATATGTGTCACAGCACACCGCAAGCTTTTAGGCGAATAGCAAGTGAGTGGTATATATATATCATCAATTTTATAGTAGGTAACGGTGTAAATTACTTGCCATGTTCATGTCCATTATACGTTTTCCATATTCCATATGTGTCATTTAATTGTGTGTTGCTTGATGCCATGTATGTATGTATGTGTGTGTGTGTGTACATGACTTTAAATAAGCATGGATGGATGTGTGCACTCGATTGTGTGTGTGAACCATGTATATATTTTCTGTTGTCAATGTTGTCAATGTTGTCAATTACATATGTTATACTATGCGTTTGAATCATTAAGTATTTTAGACGTCATACTTTTTTTCGTATCTTCACGATGGCTTTTTACCCGTTTAAATTTTAATGCTTCCAACTTTCAAAGCGCTGCACGGCTGGGAAGAGATGCGCACTTTTATCACTGTTGTTCATGTAGACGTAATCATGGATTCATGCAAACGTCATACCTGCTGTATTTTATTTTGTTTGTTTGTATAGTCGCGTGCGGTCGCGCAGTCTTTTTGGTCAGTTCCGATTACCTCCCATTGATGCGAAAACCTATATGACTGTTTTTTGTTATTTTTCTCTCTGTTAATTCACCAGTGGCTATGTAACATGTGTTATACCTTATAGGTTCCAGCGACTAAATATTTTCCCCCGGTGCAACCATAGACATGTACGTCATCATGATCTCCCCTTAATTTGACCGTTATTTTGGCTGTCTTAGTGAAATGGTAAGATATATCTCTATGTTTTTTACATGTAAGTGTTCGGAAAAAATACAGTTATAGCAGTTATGTACAAAAATAAGCAGCATGTGCTCTTTTCGCCAAAGTAAAGTCCTTTTTTCTTCTGGTTTCTTATATGTGTCACAGCACACCGCAAGCTTTTAGGCGAATAGCAAGTGAGTGGTATATATATATCATCAATTTTATAGTAGGTAACGGTGTAAATTACTTGCCATGGTCATGTCCATTATACGTTTTCCATATTCCATATGTGTCATTTAATTGTGTGTTGCTTGATGCCATGTATGTATGTGTGTGTGTGTGTACATGACTTTAAATAAGCATGGATGGATGTGTGCACTCGATTGTGTGTGTGAACCATGTATATATTTTCTGTTGTCAATGTTGTCAATTACATATGTTATACTATGCGTTTGAATCATTAAGTATTTTAGACGTCATACTTTTTTTCGTATCTTCACGATGGCTTTTTACCCGTTTAAATTTTAATGCTTCCAACTTTCAAAGCGCTGCACGGCTGGGAAGAGATGCGCACTTTTATCACTGTTGTTCATGTAGACGTAATCATGGATTCATGCAAACGTCATACCTGCTGTATTTTATTTTGTTTGTTTGTATAGTCGCGTGCGGTCGCGCAGTCTTTTTGGTCAGTTCCGATTACCTCCCATTGATGCGAAAACCTATATGACTGTTTTTTGTTATTTTTCTCTCTGTTAATTCACCAGTGGCTATGTAACATGTGTTACAGAATTGCACCGGTGTAAGGGTTAACATTTTATTTTTCACCAAGAGAATATAATTCATTATATGCGGGATAATGTGCGGGGGGGGGGGGGGGGGGGGGGGGGGAGGGGTGCAAACAACATTTTCACAAGCACATAACCAACAAAATGACATCGCATGCGCAGCACACAAAGTGCGTAGCACGGGTACCACTAGTTATATTATAGTGTTGTAAATTCTTTGTGTTTGGTGATTGTGACACTTTTCTAGTTCTACCCTTATATTTCATGAGATATTGTATCATTTATCCCTCTAGAGACACAGATTGTTGCTTGATTTGGCAGATGTGCTAATTATAGGTCTAAAAGATCAACCACTTAGGCCAAAAAAAAAAATTGTCTGTTTAGGGTAACCCGACCGACCCTATCGATTTGGCGACGACCCAAAAACTTTTTTTTGATTTCAAAAAAAAAAAAAAAAAAAAAGAGGTAAAAATGCTAAAAAGAGACATTTGGCGTTTCTTTCTCTCCCTTTCTCTCTGTTTTATTTATACGTTAGTTTTGAAACATGTATTCATCAAATATAAGAAGTGAATGTTCAGCCAACATAGCATTTACACACAAAAAAAAAAAACCCTACCTACCTACCGACCCTACTTTTTTTGGTCATGTTACCCTAAACAGACAATTTTTTTTTTTTGGCCTTATGACTTAATTGAGACATGCGTACACGGTACAGGGTGATGTGTAAACTAATTTTTTTTTTTTTTTTTTACTTTAAGTTTATAGCATTACTTTAATTTATTTGTCTGTTTTCAAGGAATTCTAATTAAACAGATATGTTTATTGAATGAAACTGAAAGTTCACTGATTTTTTTTAAATGTTGTTTTTTCAGGGACCATCTGGTATGGTTCCTGTAGGTCCAAGTGCAGCAGCAAGTAATACAACAACACAGGAGTACACTGTCAGGGTGCCACTGTGAGTATTCAGGGGCCGTCAAACGCTGCCAGGCAATTGTACAATGCAATAACATCAAGAAGCAAATGCCAGTTGTTGACCTCTTGACCAATCCATACACAGCTCAGCTTTGCGCCCAGCTGGACAACACATGTGTCTGGCCGAAGTGGACAGAGAAGATCAAAGTTTCTTTAATAATAATTATAATAAATCACTTTTCTATGGCGCAAGTCCCGATTCACAGCTCCAAGCGCTTTACAATTCCAATAAACACACGCGCACACACACACACTATACAAATCATAACATTAGAAATACAAGCAAACTAACCCAAGATAACGATAAGAACAACATAAAACAAGCACACAGCCAACAACAACAACAATTAAGCAAGCAAGTGTACTAACTACTTACAATATATGAATGCATGCTCTCTCTCACTCTCCCTCTCTCTCTCTCGCATACATGTGCTATACACTGTTGCGATAGAACCACAGCCATGTGAACTGTGATCGTGCACAGTACAAGTGCAAGGAACGGGAGAAAAATTGGGGAGGACATTGTAAGCATCGGCCATGGATTGTATGATTCCATGTCAGTGTCTGGTCATAGCTTTAAGACAAAGAGATTGGTCTGAACTTAACACTGCAGTCTCAGCTTTGATAGTAATTAGTATACTGTCACATAATGAGTGTAATTTTGGTAACATGTGTTAACTAATAACTGTCTTTTCTTTTTGCTCAGACACAAAGGAACATACATGTATCTAAATGTTCTGAATAAATTTGAGTCTCTGCTGGCTTCTTCTTTTTTGTAAAGTCAGTGTTGTAATGTGCATGAAGATGTATTTACATGTATCGAGAGAGAGTGAGTGTGTTCAGTACTGCTTCAGAACTACAAACTTTGTGTTTATGGATTAATGAGGATTGATGATGTGGTTATTTTTCTGTCCATCTACGATCTAGTGTCAGTGATCGCAAGAAAAGGGTTGCGATGATGAGATTGCCCAACAGGCCTCCAATTGACTTTTCCAAATCAACTGATGTGAGATTTTATTTTATTTGTTGTTCTAGTGTGTGTGTGTGTGTGTGTGTGTGTGTGTGTGTGCCAGCAAGCAAGAGCAAAATGTTGGATTGATGTCTGCCAACCCTTAAACATTTTCACCACTCTGAGTCTGAGGAAAGAAGAATTCATTTTCTCCGACTATGTGAGTTTTTGTGACATGTGGCGCTCCATACACAGTACACTGATAATAAAAACTGCGCAATCCATTTCAAGGAAAGAAATCAAACCGAAGCGTTAACCTCCCACAAATCAGATCATAATGGCATCCCAAACGTATCACTAATGTGTCTTTTGTCTATAAAAAACAACTATCCACTACCTACCAACCTTACCAACCCTATTTTGTTCCCACCATTTTACCCTAATCCCGAATGCCAAACCAGGGAACATCAGCTACCTAGTACCTACCAACCTTATCAACCCTACTTTGTTTACATCATGTTACTCTAAAGTGTAATCCCTAATGCTAAACCAGGGAACATCAGCTACCTACCGACCTTACCAACCCTACTTTGTTCACTTCACGTTACTCTAATCCCTTATGCCAAACCAGGGAACATCAGCTACCTACCAACCTTACCAACCCTGCTTTGTTCACATCACGTTACTCTAATCCCTTATGCCAAACCAGGGAACATCAGCTACCTACCAACCTTACCAACCCTGCTTTGTTCACATCACGTTACTCTAATCCCTTATGCCAAACCAGGGAACATCAGCTACCTACCAACCTTACCAACCCTGCTTTGTTCACATCACGTTACTCTAATCCCTTATGCCAAACCAGGGAACATCAGCTATCTGCCAACCATACCAACCCTGCTTTGTTCACATCACGTTACTCTAATCCCTTATGCCAAACCAGGGAACATCAGCTACCTACCAACCTTACCAACCCTGCTTTGTTCACATCACGTTACTCTAATCCCTAATGCCAAACCAGGGAACATCAGCTACCTACCAACCCTGCTTTGTTCACATCATGTTACTCTAATCCCTTATGCCAAACCAGGAAACATCAGCTACCTACCAACCTTACCAACCCTACTTTGTTCACATCATGTTACTCTAATGACAAACCAGGGTACATCAGCTACCTACCAACCTTACCAACCCTGCTTTGTTCACATAATGTTAGTTTCGTTACTCTAATCCCTAATGCCAATCCCTAATCCCATCATGTCACCCTAATCCCTAATGCCAAACCAGGGAAGTAACTGAATGCGTTGTCAACTTGTAATGAAGCCAGGCCTGCCTCTGTGTTTCAGCTGTCCATAAAGATGGAGCGGGAGAACAACTTCAAGGAGTACAAGACGGCCAATGACATTGACATGATGCCAAAGTTTGGCGCGGGCAGCGAGTTTGGGCGTGACCAGAAAGAAGAAGCTAGAAGAAAAAAATACGGCATCATTTTGAAGAAGTACAACCCCGATGAACAACCTTGGCATCTGAAGATCGGCAGCGGCAAGCAGGCCAAAAAGTGAGATGGCTTGCGATATTGGGTTTATTAGCAGCTCTGGACAAAGTTCAGAGGTGAACGTTTCTTTCTGACACCTCACCTTTGCTTACAAGTAAACTGCATTTCATTTAACAACAAAATAATGTAAGAACTTTAAAGATCAAATTCAAAGATCAAATTCAGCTAAATATATTGCATTTTCTTCAGAGGTGGGAAGCATATTGATGAGCCTTCAGGTCATTAGTGACAAAGCAGGTTGTTCAAAGAATGTTTAAAAAAGTTTTTTTTTAACCTCTTCCCTGCCTGTAAGACGTCAGCTGACGTCCTACGTAAAGTGCATCCCCAGTGCCTATAGGACGTCCACTGACGTCCTCGCTTATTCCGACTTTTCCTGCATCCGTATCTGGATCAAAAGTAGTAAGCTATCTTCAAACGGTTAGCGGAAACCGTTGGGATGGTTAAATTTAGAAGGAATTGCATGGTACGTCATAGGGAAAGCCGTTTTTTCCGATTGCCGATTTGCTACTGGCTGCTCAGAGAGGAGTTTCCCGTGTAAACAATGGCGTCACACGCTTCGCCACAGCAGCCATGTGGTTCTAAACAGACAACGTACACCACTTTGCAAGCTCTGCAGCTGATTATGGAAGATGAGGGAACTAGTTCTGATATTAATTTGCGGTCAGATGATTCTTTAGAGCACGAGAATGATTGTGACAGTGAGTACGATGTTGATATGCAGCAGTTACTCGAGCGACTTCAGGAACCTGACGCTGTGTAGTCCGACTCGCAGGTAGAACACGCAGAACCAAAAGACAGGTAATTAATGAAAGAATACTATTCACAGTAGATGCAGTTTCAATCCAGAATCAAAATCCGCATTCATTTTCCTACAAAAACCATATAACATGTCCTCAGCTAACTGTAATAGTTTGTGTGCTAGAATTTTTTTTAAATTATTACTGTTCCAACCTCAAATTATCCTGGCACTGGGTATGCACTTAATTAATTGTTTACTGGCAGCGAACGGGTAAAAGAACATGAATGTTCATGGGATGCGTGTTATGTTTGAAAATTATTTTCAGAGAAAAGCCTGAAGGATGTTACTGTTAGTGATGCTCTTGTTTTGCTCGATCTGTTTTGCTGAATACCTTGACTGCACTGTCCAATGGACTTTTCCGTTTTGGGATGGCTGTTTAGTTTTACTGGCCATTTCTATGATGGCTTACCTGTGCCAAAACCACATCATTATAATTTGCACGTGAAAATTTCTCATTTTCTTCCCCACATAATATTTGATTTTCAGTTTTGGTCCTAGTAATCCGTCAGGAACCAAGCCAGAACTGAAAATTTTAATTTTCACGAGAAAACAATCTCCAAACAGACTGGAGACACAAAGAATGTCTAAATTCTCTTTGATGAATTCAGGTTCCGAGGGGTGCGAGAAGGCACAATCTCTGAGAACACGTCCTACTACATCTTCACCCAGTGTGCCGACGGCGCCTTTGAGGCCATCCCTGTGGAGGAGTGGTACAACTTCACGCCCATGATTCGCTACAAGTACCTCAACGCTGAGGAGGCAGAGGAGGAGTTTAGCAGGTACAGTGGATACCCCCTTTTAAGACCCCCTGATTTAAGTCTCGCTCCTTTTTAAGACCCTGTTTTCTCAGACTTTCTTTTCATAACCTGTGTAAATTTACCCCCTTTTTAAGACTCCCTCCTTTTTTAGACCTGATTTTCTCATATATTTTTTAAGGTTGTGAAAGGTGGGTTCCACTGTAAGACAGTTCATTTGTTTGGGCATCATTATTTTGATGGATAGAGTTTGTTTTATCACACGTGTCAAGAGATGGTTGGGGCTGTTTTAGTGTTTAGTTCATTTGCCTCCCCAGGAAAATTGCAGGCTATTGCCGCAATAAGGTCAACTCTGTGTCAAATGTAGTAAATCCTGACCCAGTAGTCCAAGTACACATGTTGCAGTCCGCAGGTTCCCTCACTTTTTGAGTCACTTGAGAAAAAGTGACTCTATGTAATCGGTCAGTGTTAGTCTGTCCGGCCGGCCGTCCGGCCGGCCGTCCGTAGACACCACCTTAACGTTGGACTTTTCTCGGAAACTATCAAAGCGATCGGGCTCATATTTTGTTTAGTCGTGACCTCCAATGACCTCTACACTTTAACGATGGTTTCGTTGACCTTTGACCTTTTTCAAGGTCACAGGTCAGCGTCAAAGGAAAAATTAGACATTTTATATCTTTGACAAAGTTCATCGGATGTGATTGAAACTTTGTAGGATTATTCTTTACATCAAAGTATTTACATCTGTAGCCTTTTACGAACGTTATCAGAAAAACAAGGGAGATAACTAGCCTTTTCTGTTCGGCAACACACAACTTAACGTTGGGCTTTTCTCGGAAACTATAAAAGTGACCGGGCTCAAATTTTATGTGAACGTGACTCATTGTGTTGTGAATAGCAATTTCTTCCTGTCCATCTGATGCCTCATATAATATTCAGAACTGCGAAAGTGACTCGATCGAGCGTTTGCTCTTCTTGTTATTTTATTTATTTGAATATTGAGGAAGACACTAATCAGAGGGCAGGGTCAAGAGATGCTTAGAAATGTGAAATGTAAATATTTTTCAAAATGTTGCTGAAAAAAAGACAGTACTAGTAATGCACTCAAAGAGTCATTTGTTGCATACAGACAATTCGTTTATTTTGAATGAAAAAATGGCTTATACATTACACCGATTGTCGGTTTCTCCTCTTTGCAGAAGAGACAAGACGCTGAACTACTTCAACATTATGTTGAAGAAACGGGTGAAGAACGAGGATAAAGACACTGAGTTAGATGAGGAGGAAAAGGCAGCCAAGTCCAAAGCATCAAAATCAGGGAAGAAGAGGAGGGAGTTTGTAAGTATCCAGTGTGCCACTCAAAGATAAAAATGAAAAGCTCTGTAAATATCCAGAGTGCCACACAAAGATCAAATTAAAAGCTGTGATTTTGATCAGAAAACGTTTTTTGGATGTTTCAGTATTTGTGAAGTGGTTGAAAAGGAAGAGCAAGTCTTTTCACTGTGAGTGTTTGATCAGATTAGAATGATAAACTGCTGTTTTTGTTGTTATTGTTTGCTTTGTAGGAATAATAACTTGCAATTTTGTGTATGGTTGATTGAATTGATGATCTGCGTTTTACTGTAGATGGTTGAGTGTCGACCATTAGCAGAAAGGAATTATTAGTTATTTGTGTGTTGTCAATAAGTCTGATGTGCTGATGTAGATGCTAACAGACATGGATGACTGGGCCAACATCTCGGACGATGACGAAGACATAGATGAGGAAGATGAAGATGGTGATGAAAAACCCAGAGATGGTGAGTGCCTTATACTTCAGATTAAATTACATATTCTTACTCCGAATCACATGAAGCATTGACGCAGTCTGAGATGCTAAGGTCTAAAAAGGCTACCCGTCTTAAACAATTTTAAAAGGAAGCAACCCCACCACAAAAAAAGGTCAGGTAGCCATGGTAATGAGCACAACCCAGGGGAGTTACCTCCCATTGGTGTGTACTACGTCACTACCGCTACTCAACACGTGGTAAATATCATACTACTTTTTCAGCTCTAAGGAGGAGGTCGTAGATTTTTTGGCTCTCGCGTGGCTGTTCTGTTTGGTGTTTGTTTGACACCCACCGGCCACCTACCCGTCTTTCTTGCCCGCTGCATCGTAGTGGGTGAGCTCGTTCCTTTTGTGTCATTATTGTTGACAGGAATTTTGATTGTTGTTGCTGAATTTTCGTCCTCTTTTGGACTTGTAATTTTCTCAGTAACGTTGTTGTTTGGCCGCCATTTTTAGTAGTCAGCATGGCTGACGGCGACAAAAAACGTGGCAAGGCTGATGTCAAGGGCAGGATTAAACCTAAATCTTCGACTTCATCTTCCAAACCGCCTGTATTGGTTGTAGTTTTGGACGAAGCACGTAATACCGTCATGTCCGTACCTATTTCTGCCCCAAATGACCTTGTGGTTGGGGGGCAGTCAAACACTTCTTTTTCTTCTCCTACTTGCTCTCCCGCCGTTTCGGCATCGGAGCAAGTTGCTCTCGTGTCAACGCTGCTTAGTTCTTTAGTTCCAGAAATTCGCAGCATGGTGCGGGAAGAATTGAAGCGTTCCACGCCGTCTACCAGTGTTGTTCTTCCGCCGGCAGTGGGTGACGCTCGCTCTTTGGCGTCCTTGACGTTTCCGGCGGCGACGGTTTCCCAGGATGTGGGTCCTTCCGCTTCGTCTTCTGCCTCCTTGGGGGGCATGGACGGTAAGTTGAACTGGTCCACCGGCCCTCGTGAGGCTACCGGACGCTCCCTTTTGGGACACAGTTCTTTGGCGCAGGATCACAACCGGCAAACTTCTGTTCTGACTCCCCCAATTCACATTGCGTGCACGGGTGTTTCAGAGCAAGGGCGGCTTCCGTTTTCGGTAGTCGCGCTTCCGGGTTTTCCCGGAAGCGAAGGTCCTCCATCTCATGTACACGCAGAGGTCATGACTGGAGTTGACTGTAGACTGGCCTTTGGGCATTCGGGCTTCCGGCCCCAGTCTATGCAACCTTCGCTTCCGCATTGTGCGGCTTCGTCTGTTGCTTTTCCGGCTTCGTCCAGATACGCTGTTTCTCTTCCTGCCGCTCCTACTCGGATGTCAGTGAGTGAGGAACAGCGTCCGCCCTACGGGCATTCAGGCTTTCAGCCCCGGTCGGGGCAGTCTTCACTTCACCCGCCAGGTGTTGTGTCGACAGCCTATTCAGTTCCGGTGGCTCAGGATGTTCCCTCCTCTTACTCTTTCCTTCCTGCCAGTCAGGGGATGAGTCAGGACGGGTTCCGGTCGGATGGGTTTCCGGTTTCCGGCTATCCAGTTCACCAGCCTGCCACCAGTATCTGTGACTTCGGTCCGTGTGCTTCACTTGACTATTCCGACACACAGTCTGTAGTCAGTGAACAGACACGTTCTGGATTTCCGTCACAGCTTCGGGTTGCCCTCGAAGCTGCGGCGGAGGTGACTTCCAGGTATTTCCCGGAGGGGACATCGGCTTCGGCCTCTTCCGTTTCCGCCGCTCCGTCGGCGATGTCGGATTTTCGTTACGTGAAGGAGGGTGATTCCCGCTTCCGTTTCGCAGAGTCTCCTTCGGTGGCGTACCAGCTTTCGCAGGTGTTGGCTCGACCATCCCCTGCCGGAAGTGGTTGCCCCAACGTTCCTGTTCCGCTACTCGTTCCTCACGGTCCAGTTCCGGAACAGGCCCAGCCTTGGCTGGCTTCGGCTACACAGGCTTCAACCTTCGTTCCTTCTTGTCACAAGAGGTTTACCTTGCCGAAGCCTGGCCCGAACTTGTTGACTTCCTTTGCGCTTCCGCGTGCACCGTTGTCGGTGACACAGGAAATGCTTCCTCTGCTTGCAAAGCCTTTCAAGAAGGACTCGGGTGTTGTGTTGCCAGACCAAACCCTGGTCTCTTCAGAGGAGATTGGTCGTCAGCTTTTGGAACTTGCCTCCATCTCGGAGACGATCATCAGAGCTCTCTCCCATTCTCTCACTGAGTCACTGGATCCGTTCACACTTAGTGCAGATCAGGATGCTGATGACGTTTCCACGCTCCTCTCCGCCCTGGCTAGGGTGAATGAGGAACAGATGCGGTTGTCCTCCCTGCATTACGCTCATACCGTCATGTGCTGGAGGGACTTGTTCCTCGCGCACTCTCAGTTTACTGAGCAGTCTACGCGAGATACTCTGCGAGCTTCGCCCGTGGTAGAGGGTTCTCTGTTCGGCCATCTGGTCTTTGATGCCAGAAGAACGGAGATCCAGTCAAACAGAGATCAGCAGTTCTCTGACTTTTCTCTACAGGGCTTGAAGCAGACCAAGCCCTCTCAGTCCAAAGCCAGCTCAGGCCTCTGGCCAACCCAAGCCGGCAGACAAGAGGCAGTTGCGATCTTCTTCTCGAGGTTCGAGAAAAAGATCGGCGTCGGGCAGGGGGCGGGGCGGCTCTAGCAGCAAGCCCCACCCCCAATGAAGTGCTCCCGGTCTCACCCCCCCTCCGCCCTCCACTTTGGTGACGGCGGGGGGCCCCTCCAGGGCACTTTCTCATTGGTTGGTACAGAGCCAATGGATTGTGGGCGTGGTGAGATCGGGCTTCCGCCTGCTCTGGCAGGAGGAGAAGGCACCTCTGTCCTGGCGGCCGCCGGTCTTCAAGCCCCCCTCCTCGCAGGAGGCAAGGTCCGTTCTTCAGGCGGAAATTGCCTCGCTGTTGCAGAAGGGCGCAGTGGAGGGAGTCTTAGACCACAGCTCCCTCGGGTTCTATGGGCGGCTTTTCGCCGTTCCCAAGACCACAGGAGCGTGGCGTCCCGTCCTGGATCTATCGCATCTCAATACCTTCTTGAGAACGATACGGTTCAAGATGGAGACGCCAGCCTCGGTCAGAGACTCCCTCCGTCCAGGAGACTGGGCGACCTCGATCGATCTGACAGATGCATATTTTCACATCCTTATGCATCCGTCCGACCGGAAATGGCACCGTTTCCGGTGGGGCGATCAGATCTACCAGTTCCGCGCTCTCCCTTTTGGGCTGTCTCTAGCACCGTGGGTTTTTACCATGGTGGTGAGACAGTTATGCGCACTGGTGAGGTCGCAGGGTATTCGACTGCGGGCGTATCTGGACGATTGGCTCATTCTGAACCAAAGCCAGACAGGTTGCTCGCGTCATACCCAGTCGGTTCTTCGAGAGGCCAACTTGTTGGGCTTTTCGATCAACCGATCAAAGTCGGAGTTGATTCCGTCTCAGACATTCACCTACTTAGGGATGTCTTTCAACGCGGTTTCTTGGACTGTCCAACCCTCCCAGAGGCAGGTTGACAAGCTCCAAGCTCTCATTCGCTCCACTTTGCCTCTCCTGCGGGCTTCCCTCCGGAAGCTGGCCTCCATCTTGGGGCAGATGGAGTCTATGGCTCTCTTGGTTCCCCTGGGCAGAGTTCACAAGCGGCCTTTTCAGTTTGCGCTGAAACCGTACGTGGACTCTCCCTGTGTGGACTGGAACGCCCTCGTCCCTCTCCAGGGATGGTTTCAGTCAGCGACCCTTCCGTGGTTGGACACGGATTGGGTCTGCAGGGGTGTGCCGATCGCCTTGTCTCCCTCAGACACGGACCTCTTCACAGATGCGTCTTTGCTGGGGTGGGGGGCACACACAGACCGACAGACAGCGTCGGGTCTGTGGTCGGTAGAGCAGAGCCTGGGGCACATCAACTTGCTGGAGCTAGAGGCTGTGGCTCTGGCGGAGTTTCGGCCCTCCCTTCAGGCCAAGCATGTTCGTCTTTTTACAGACAACATGACTGTGGCAGCTTACTTGAACAAGCAGGGAGGGTCTCGGTCCCCGTCTCTCTCGAGCAGGACCTGCGAGATTCTGGTTTGGTGCTGGCAACACCAGATCACTCTCACAGCCAGGTACCTTCCGGGGAGCTTGAACACTCTGGCGGATGCGCTCAGTCGCTCCGACAGAGTGCTTCAATCAGAGTGGACGATCACTCACGGGGCGCTGCTTCGTCTTTGGGCCCTCGTCCCGAAGCCTCTGGTGGACCTCTTTGCCACCAGATTCTCAAAGAGGCTTCCGATCTTCGTCTCGCCATTTCCGGATCAGGAAGCTTGGCAGACGAACGCATTGGACATTCCCTGGACGGGGCTGGAGGCTTACGCCTTTCCTCCCTTCCAATTACTCGGCCGAGTAATCCGGAAGGCGAACCTGGAGGGGCCATCACTGCTGCTGGTCGCCCCCCTTTGGCCCTCTCAGGCATGGTTTGCGGACCTACTGAGACTCGTTCACGGCCCTCCCATTCCTCTCTCACTCGTGAGGGGGGAACTGGTGCAGCCTCGTACCGGCGTTCCACACGAAGAGCCCCAGCTGCTGAAACTTCACGTGTGGAGGTTGTACGGTCCTCGCTGAGGCGTTCTGGAGCGTCAGAACAGACACTTGACTTGGTGCAACGCTCTCACAGAGCGTCCACTTCGTCGGTGTATGCATCACATTGGAAGGCCTGGGCAACCTGGTGTCAGGCCCATGGTTTGAACGCGTTGGCTCCACGCTCTATGCATGTTGCAAACCATCTTTCCTACCTGTCTTCTCAGGGAGCTTCCGCTTTCTCTTTGAGGGTGAGGAGATCTGCTATCTCCGTGACCTTAAGGCAGAGGACGTTCTATTGATGTCAGCGGCGTCATTTCGGGTGTTATTAAGGGTGTGACCCTTAAGGAGATTAGGTCTCGCACTCCCATGCCCAAATGGGACCTCTTCTTGGTTCTCGAATTTCTGCGTTCGGCAGATTTCGAGCCTTTGCAAGATGCTAGTTTTCCCAACTTGACACGCAAAGCGCTGTTTCTCTTGCTGTTAGCGTCTGCTCGCAGAGGCAGTGAGATACATGCCCTCTCCGGAAGTCCGGAGGACATCTCTCATGAGCCCGATGGCTCAGTTTCCTTGAGTTTTCGTCCAGATTTTCTGGCGAAGAATCAGGCTCCGGATCAAGCATCCCCGCTGGTTCGTATTAAACCGTTAACCAACATCTTGGCTCCCGGAGATCCAGACTCGGTTAATTGTCCTGTCCGAGCCCTTGGCATTTACCTTGCCCGTTCACAGCCGCTTAGATCAAAATCTCAAAAGCTCTTATTTATCTCCCTTAATACGGTGAGACAAAAAGACATTGCTAAGACGACTATGGCTCGGTGGGTGTCTGCTCTCATTCGACAAGCTTACGAGTGGAGCCGTTTGGACAAGGAGGGGACGCAGCCTGTTTTTCCCCTTGGCTCGGCCCGAGCCCACGAAACCAGGGCTTGGGCCTCCTCTTTGGCCGTGCTACGGTCGAGGAGACTGGAGGAGGTGTTGCGCACAGCATACTGGCGCTCTGATGATGTCTTCATAAATTATTATCTCAGAGACATCGCAGCTGTCCGGCAGGACGGTTCTAGAGCCCTCCCTGCCTTAGTTGCAGGGGGCCAGTTCCTGGAAAGGATTTGAGAGTGAGTTAGATTTTCTTTCCCACCGCCTTGTTGAAGCTATCTGCTTTATGTGATTCGGAGTAAGAATATGTAATTTTATCAAAAATTTTATAAGTAAATTTTCATTTGATTAATATACTTACCCGAATCACATAGTTTATGCCCTCCCGCCGACCCCGCTTATGGTTTTTTAGTTTTCTTAAAAGCCGTATGATATTTACCACGTGTTGAGTAGCGGTAGTGACGTAGTACACACCAATGGGAGGTAACTCCCCTGGGTTGTGCTCATTACCATGGCTACCTAGACTTTTTTTTGTGGTGGGGTTGCTTCCCTTTAAAATTGTTTAAGACGGGTAGCCTTTTTAGACCTTAGCATCTCAGACTGCGTCAATGCTTTATGTGATTCGGGTAAGTATATTAATCAAATTAAAATTTACTTATAAAATTTTTGATGTTTGTCGACATCTACTCTACTCTGCTGTTTGTGTGCATGCATTGAATGTGTGTGTGTGTGTGTGTGTGTGTGTGTGTGTGTGTGTGTGTGTGTGTGTGTTTGTGTGTGTGTGTTCACTTCCAGGATTGTTCATAATTACATAACTTCTAAGGCTTAGCATACAAACTGTGCAATTTTCTGATCAAAATTCATGTGCCTTCAAATAGGCGTTTTGTACGGAAATAATGAAGGTGAACAAAAGCTGACTCATTGTAGCTGTTATCAGCATAAGAAATATTTTGCTGTTAGTGTTAGTTGTTACTGATGACTTGGCAAAAAATACATAAGAACCATTTTGCCTCTCTGTCTGCTTTAGCATTGCAGACAGAGAGTTTTATCAACCTTGAAAATGCTGTTTTACTGTCACATGTATGGGATATCTCTAAGAAGCAGATTGATTTCCAGATGACAAGAAAGGAGGCAAAGGGAAGAAAGGCAAGGCGAACGCCAAGGGCAAAGCCAAGGTGAAAAATTCCAAACAGAACTCTGACGACGAGGCAATCGAGGAGAGCGATGATGGAGACTATGATGACAAAGAAGTTGATTACATGTCTGACAGTAGCAGGTAATGGTACAATTTCACACTGCTTATTGTTTAGTTTAACGCCCCTGCAGCGCTCAAGTTTGTCACAGGTACTCAAGTTTGTCACAGGTACTAAAGTTCCAAAAATGATGTAGTGATTTTGTTCAGAATTCGTATAAGCTAAGCTCAGAGCTTCAACCCAGACGTTTCCCAAGAGATATGTGGAATTTGTTCTCACAAGTTTTGTTTTCTTGTTTGTAATTGACTGCCTTTGAAGTTATACGTGGACTTGATGAACATTTTAAGAAATAGAAGGACGTAAGCGCTGTTATTATAGACAACATTACTGGGCAACAAGAGCAAGTGAGAGTTATGCGGAAACAATCTCCTGGCTCCGGAGAGAACAACACGCATTGAAATGAACATGCCACTTTCATCCTCCTTGGACTCTGGGAAGTTTTAATGTTGGTTTGATTGGCTTAACTTTGGCTTAATTTTGAACAGTGTCATAAATATTGTTATGCTTCTGTTAAGGCTAGACCTCCTTCTGTCCTCAACCTGGAACTTCTCTGAAATCCATCTCCGGCCATCCTTCTTTTTATATTTAGTCAAGTTTTGACTAAATATTTTAACATCGAGGGGGAATCGAAACGAGGGTCGTGGTGTATGTGCGTGTGTGTGAGCGTGTGTGCGTGTGTGCGTGTGTGTGTGTGTGTCTGTGTGTGTGTGTAGAGCGATTCAGACTAAACTACTGGACCGATCTTTATGAAATTTGACATGAGAGTTCCTGGGTATGAAATCCCCATACGTTTTTTTCATTTTTTTGATAAATGTCTTTGATGACGTCATATCCGGCTTTTCGTGAAAGTTGAGGCGGCACTGTCACGCCCTCATTTTTCAACCAAATTGGTTGAAATTTTGGTCAAGTAATCTTCGACGAAGCCCGGGGTTCGGTATTGCATTTCAGCTTGGTGGCTTAAAAATTAATCAATGACTTTGGTCATTAAAAATCTGAAAATTGTAAAAAAAAATAAAAATTTATAAAACGATCCAAATTTACGTTTATCTTATTCTCCATCATTTGTTGATTCCAAAAACATATAAATATGTTATATTCGGATTAAAAACAAGCTCTGAAAATTAAATATATAAAAATTATTATCAAAATTAAATTGTCCAAATCAATTTAAAAACACTTTCATCTTATTCCTTGTCGGTTCCTGATTCCAAAAACATATAGATATGATATGTTTGGATTAAAAACACGCTCAGAAAGTTAAAACAAAGAGAGGTACAGAAAAGCGTGCTATCCTTCTTAGCGCAACTACTACCCCGCTCTTCTTGTCAATTTCACTGCCTTTGCCATGAGCGGTGCACTGACGATGCTACGAGTATACGGTCTTGCTGAAAAATGGCATTGCGTTCAGTTTCATTCTGTGAGCTCGACAGCTACTTGACTAAATATTGTATTTTCGCCTTACGCGACTTGTTTTTTTTTAGTTCTATGTTCTCTGTGGTAGTGATACTTGTCCCCCCGCGGGTTAGGGGGAAGAATTTACCCGATGCTCCCCAGCATGTCGTAAGAGGCGACTAACGGATTCTGTTTCTCCTTTTACCCTTGTTAAGTGTTTCTTGTATAGAATATAGTCAATTTTTGTAAAGATTTTAGTCAAGCAGTATGTAAGAAATGTTAAGTCCTTTGTACTGGAAACTTGCATTCTCCCAGTAAGGTAATATATTGTACTACGTTGCAAGCCCCTGGAGCAAATTTTTTATTAGTGCTTTTGTGAACAAGAAACAATTGACAAGTGGCTCTGTCCCATCTCCCCCCTTTCCCCGTCGCGATATAACCTTCGTGGTTGAAAACGACGTTAAACACCAAATAAAGAAAGAAAGTGATACTTGTCTCATATTAGCTATGTCTGCATTCTGGCTTAATCTTCATTCTGTAGTCACCAATGTTTTGATTCTCAAGCGTTGTTTGTTTGCAGTAGTGGGTTATCTGGGGCGGACGAGAAAAACAAAAAGTACGAGGAGAAAGGCGTGGCAGAGGAGGATGGTCTGCGAAATATCCTCAACTCGGAGGATGAAGAGGACGAGGAGGAAAACAAGGAGGAAGAGGACAATGAGGACGAGGAGAAAAAAGACGAGAAACCTGCAAAAGAAAAGAGTGAGAGTTCTCCTCAGCTTTTCCATTTTGCTTGTTTGTTTGATTGCTTTAGAGTTGTTTAAAGGCTTACTAACTCGCTCCCGTGTTTACGATGTGTAGTTTGCCCACAATCGATGTCAAATGCATCATAAGGCCATATAATGACGATATGTCGCAATGCGCGGACCATATACATGCATTACAGCTTGTTCTAGCCTCTGAAAAAGTGAGGATGTCAACAAAGACGCGGAGTTATTTCCCTTGCGTCAACGTTACCTCTGTTGGCAAATCTATAAATAGGACGATCTAGATCAAAATAAAAATTCAAATATCTCAACATTTAAGGGGTCCTAGACCACAATATCTTGCAGGGAACTTAATTTAGCATGTCTCCAGCTGTGGGTAAAGCAATTAGCGTGAATAGTCATCAGCTTTCTATGCCTTTAATTTATGAATGTTTCAATGTGTGTGAATGTGGAACTTTGGTGCTGTCTGCAGAGAAACTTCAGTGCTCTCTGCCGAGCAATCATTGCAGTGTTTCTCACATGACTAATACTGATAAGCAAAGCAATTCTTGGCAAACATTTTTATTAATGAATGACCCATCCATATAGGTACTTCTGTCTACATGTGGGTTGTTAAATGTGTGTTGTTTTTGTTAAAAAAGCAACCCCAAAAAGGTGTCTAGTTTGACATTTGTTTTCAGAAACTGGAAGTGAAAGCAGTAGCTCAAGTTCAGGCAGCGATTCAGATATTGACAAAGATGAAAAAATTACCTCAGCTCTTCTTATGCAGGTGAGTATTTTTTGTTGTTCTTTTTAACGTTTTTGTGAGAATATGTGGGGGGGGGGGTGTGGAGTGGTAAGTGCTGGACTGGCCTGTTGTCTGTCAGTTTGTGTGTGCATTAGTTGTGGTCGTAGTTTAGACGGTTTGCAGTCAGTTCAGCCGTCACTTGATATGTGCACTTTGTGCCAGCAAAGAATGGTTATTCTTCTACCATTGCTCTGTGATTTACGGAAAACTTACCACCTCTGAAATTGTCTTGTGGCTTTGGGGGTATGGTGTGGGGTAGTGAGAGTGTGTTGCTGTACTACTACATTCAGTGAATATCTGCCATCGCTGGCGCATCAATGCATATACAGTTAAGCTAAAATTAGCCATGCAAATAACACTTTCTAGTCCGAGATGCATGCTTGTACATGTATTTATTTATATACGTCTTAAGTTATTTATTAATTTATTTATAAAAAAAAATTAATTTGATTTTTGTGTGTGTAATTGTTCATCTATTGATTTGTTTTTCATAATGTGCACCCATCAGAAATCAAACTTGTCGTCTGAAAAACTTCTTGCTGATGAAACAATACCGCAGAAGGATATTTTTCATCGTTATGCATGTGGTAACATTTTCCTGATGCTGACTATTTCGCTGTCTGTGTTTGATCAGAAGGAGAAAGGAGACAAGAAGAAGCCCAATGAAAAGGGAGATGCAGGGAGCAGCTCTACAAACACTACTGATTCCAAATGTAAGAACAAGTCAATATAACACTTACCTCGACAGTACTATTCTTGCACATTATCTATTATAGGCCGAAAAAATTGGACAAAACGCTGAGTGGGTACAATTATCTCCCATAACCATGCGCCACCGTGGATCCCAAGCACTGTCCGAGTGCTTCCCCCTTACAGGATGTAGGTGGCGCGTCCTCTTTCTTTTTTCGCGCGTGTCAGACCGGCTGTGTTTCTGCTACGCTCCCGGATTATTTTGGACTAAGAGGCTTCTTTTCTGTGTGGACTATCACCTGTTGGATTATTGTGTGTTATTCCACTTCTGGCTTGAGGCTACGTTGTGTTTCCTTCAACTTGTGCCTCCGTTTTTGTGTGGCGGACTCGGCGTGCCTCCCGTCCTACTTCGTGGTGACCGGTCGTCTGCTTCTCGTTTCGCCGCATTCACTTGAGTATTGACCTAAATTTTCTTTGAATTTTGTTAATTCTCGGTCTTTAAGGGTACGTACAGGGCGAGGTAGGATGTCTCGTCCTGTTTTGGGCTCTGGTTCTACGGAACCAGAGTCTGCCGGGGGCAACCCTTCTCCGGGCGCCCAGCGTCATGTTTTACGCACGGAGAAGGGGATCTTTCGGCGCTCCGACTCTCCCTCCCCAAACGCTTTGCGTTTGCGGCGAGGGAGGGCGGAGAAAGCCTGTTTGAGCAAGCTCAATGCGAGCTTGCTCAAACAGGCTGGGCTTGAGCCTGGGACTTCGGGCGGGGCTGCGCCGTCGAAGGTTCGGGGAAGGTCGAGGAGAAAGAAAAAGCTTCTTTCTCCTTCTCCTTCAGTGGAACAGGCTTCCCCCCCTTCGACGCCGTTGTCCGGCCCTCAGTCTCAGGCTTCAGCTCCTCCCGGTTTCAAGCCTGGGGGGAAGGTTTCCTTCTCCTCCCTGGCTCGAATCCGGGGGCAGGTCGATTCCCAACCCTCTTTGGGGGTTGGTGAATCCGATCTAGGGGCTACTGGAGAGACTCAGGTTTTGACAGCCAACGGCCATACCACGTTGTAAACACCGGTTCTCGTCCGACCACCGAAGTTAAGCAACGTCGGGCCCGGTTAGTACTTGGATGGGTGACCGCCTGGGAACACCGGGTGCAGTTGGCATTAAAATCTTCCTTTTTCCGGTGCCTCTCCTGTGCCCTCCTCGGTTTCCACCGCTGTGGAAGCCAGGAGGGACACGGGTCCTCCTCTGAACTCCCTCGCTGGGTCGTCTGCTGCTGTTTCGACAGTAGTTTCGGCCTCCTGGGGGGGGAGATCGGAGGAGATGACGGGGTCTCTGAATTCCCTCCCCGCTGGGGTTGGGATGCGAATTGACCCCGTTCAGGGCGGTCCTGTGGGGGCAGGGGTTTCAGGCTTCGTGCCTACGACCACTGCTACTACGGTTCCCTCTGACGTCCGTGTGACTGGTGGCTGTCCCTCTTGTTAAGACGCTCCGGCCGACTAGTTACTGGACGTGGAGGTGTTCGACAGAACGTGGTACTTCTGTCGAATGGTCAGGGCGACGGGAACATTGTTTCTGTTGCTCAGACCGACACCTCCGACCGGACCGTCTTGACCCCACGCCATTCCTTAGCGTCTGGTGTTCGGGTGACGGATGGTCCGGACCAAGGGTCCGGAACGTTCCAGGCTTACGGGTCGGGATCGAACCGGACCCACGGGTCCCGACTGGACTTGACCTCCGGGTTTGGTCCGGACGGGACCCATGGTACGGGACCGTACCGGACCTTAGGGTCCGGTGCGGGACAGTACCTCTGGCCCTTGCCGGACCCCCGGACCTACGGGTCCGGATGGTACGGTACGGGACCAGTGGTTCGGTCGGGACCGGACCACCCGACCACCTCTGTTGGTCTGGGTGGTCTGGCACCGAACCGGAACACACCGGACCACCGGACATACGGGTCCGGATGGTACGGTACCGGACCAGTGGTCCGGTCGGGGCCGGACCACTCGACCACCTCTGTTGGTCCGGGTGGTCTGGCACCGAACCGGACCATGCCGGACCTACGGGTCCGGATGGTACGGTATGTCCACGTCCGACCGAGCCACCCGAACACTTCTGTGGGTACGGATGGTTCGGTACCGAACGGGACCTCCGGATGCTACGGGACCGGACCGAACCTACGGGTTCGGATGGTCCGGTACCGGACCAGTGGTCCGGTCCGAACCGGACCACCCGACCACCTCTGTTGGTCCGGATGGTCTGTCACCGAACCGGACCATACCGGACCACCGGACCTACGGGTCCGGATGGTACGGTAGGTCCACGTCCGGACCGAACCACCCGAACACTTCTGTGGGTACGGATGGTTCGGTGCCGTACGGGACCTCCGGATGGTACGGGACCGGACCACAGGACCGGAACACCGGACCACCCTATCGGATCGGTCCGGACCACCCGACCACCTCTGTTGGTCCGGATGGTCTGGCACCGAACCGGACCTACGGGTCCGGATGGTACGGTATGTCCACGTCCGGACCGAGCCACCCGAACACTTCTGTGGGTACGGGTGGTTCGGTGCCGAACGGGACCTCCGGATGGTACGGGACCGGACCGGACCTACGGGTCCGGATGGTCCGGTACTGGACCGGTGGTCCGGTCCGGACCGGACCACCCGACCACCTCTGTTAGTCCGGATGGTCTGGCACCGGACCACCGGACTTACGGGTCCGGATGGTGCGGTGTGTCCACGTCCGGACCGAACCACCCGAACACTTCTGTGGGTACGGATGGTTCGATGCCGAACGGGACCTCTGGATGGTACGGGACCGGACCGGAACACCGGACCGGAACACCGGACCACCCTACCGGACCGGTCCGGACCACCCGACCACCTCTGTTGGTCCGGATGGTCTGGCACCGAACCGGACCTACGGGTCCGGATGGTACGGTACGTCCACGCCCGGACCGAGCCACCCGAACACTTCTGTGCGTACGGATGGTTCGATGTCAACAGGACCTCCGGATGGTACCGGACCTACGGGTCCGGACCTACGGGTCCGGACCTACGGGTCCGGACCTACGGGTCCGGATGGCCCGGTGCCGGACCACCCGACCACCTCTGTTGGTCTGGATGGTCTGGCACCGAACCGGACCATACCGGACCACGGGTCCGGATGGTACGGTATGTCCACGTCCGGACCTAACCACCCGAACACTTCTGTGGGTACGATGGTTCGGTGCCGAACGGGACCTCCGGATGGTCCGGCACCGGACCGGAACACCGGACCACCCTACCGGACCGGATCGGCACCCCCGACCGGACCGGACCATTTCTTTTCTGATCAGACCCGATGGGTTCCTGTTCAGTCTATAAATGGCGGGGGTTCGTTGGCTGGGCTGACCCAACAGTCGCAGGGTTGTTGTTTTTCTCCCCCTTCGGCTGCTGGAGACGTTTCGTCTTTGGGGCAGGGGTCTTCGCGGCCTCTTGCTTCTGTGGGCGTTTCTTCACAGCCTGCTTCATCGCTTTCGGCTCTTCCCCCTCAAGCTCCCTACACTCCTGCTTTTGAGGAGTTGTCGGGAAGTGAAGAGGAGAGTGAGTCGGAGGACGATAGGGAGGAGGATCAGGGTCGCCCTGAGGTTAACACTGATCCTCTACCCTTGCCGGTTTCTGATGGAACTTCCGAAGCTATGCTTCGTACTTTCCAACAGTACATGACAGACATCACGCGGCGTCTTGACGTCACGGATGCCTCTCTTAAGCGTCTGTCGTCTAGTGTTGACACACAGGACCTGGACCCGGGGTCTGAGGACGAGAGGCAGGAGGCTCGTCCTCGCACAGCTAGAAGGACGTTTGAACAGTTTCAGGACGTCCTTCCCTGAGACGCCCTCTCGTCCTTTGAGTCCGCTTCGGCCCGGGCGCGGGAGGCTCACGCCGCGTCTGCCGGCGGCTCGTTTTATGAACGATCCGTCCGCCGGCAATTCGCGTTCCACCCTAGTCTTAGTGCCACGGTGGAAGCGGCAGCACATCGCCTGAGGAGTACAGATTCACGTGCAAACGCGACCTATGTTCCTCGGGAGGACGCGGGTTCAGTGCCATGCTTTCCTTTGGGAGGCGCACCTCCACTGTTTCCTCGTGTCCAATCTGTTTCGTCCCTCCCTTTTCCCTTTGACTCTCGAACTCTCCCTTTCCAGACTTCGAGTGTTTAGGGTGGGGCTGACGGTGATGTGTTCGTTGGGGAGGTGCCTTCGGTCAAGAAGGTGGAACTGAGCTCTGCTTCGTTCCACAATCTTGAGGCCACCGTTTATTCCACAGTCGAGGCCCAATCACAGGCCTTGACATGGATGAGCACGCTGGCCACACTGTTGGACCCTCCCGATCGCGCAGAGTCCGATTCCACTCGGGTCCTTGACACGGTTCGAGTGGATCGGGCTTTGCATGCCGTGCGATCGTGCGTGACGTCTGCGGCAGAATTGGCCATTGGAACACGGGTCCACTTTATTGGCCCTGTTCCGTGATCATTTTCTGCCTACTTCTATAGTGCCTCCGGATATGAGGAAGAGTCTGAGGAACACGTTTCCTCAGCCTTCTTCCCTCTTTCATCCGGACACTGTTCGTTCTGTGGTGGAGTCCACACGCCAGAGGAACACTGATTCTCTGATGGTTGGCCTCGCTGCTTCGGCGACGGCGGCGGGGAGTAAGAGAAGTGCTACAGTCACCTCCAGCTCCCAGCCTCAGAAGAAGAAGAAGAAGCCAGTTTCACTGCCTCCTTCTTCCTCCTCTTAGGCGCCTGTTGCGTTCCCAAGCAAGACAAAGGGTGCTCAGACAGGTAAGGGGAAGCAGCACCACCAGGGGGGGTGGTCGCAAGCCTGCGCCTGCCCGCCAGCAGAATTTTCAGTGAGTCCCGGCCCTACGGTGACGCCCCCTCAAGTTGCCCCTCTTTCGTCCGTCGGTTCCCTTTTTCGGGCCCGCGGCATGTGGGGCAGACTGGTCTCCAACCAGTTTTTCTTGAGGGTGGTGTGGTCGGGGTTTTCTCTACCGCTGTCGTCACAACCTCCATTGTCCGCTCTACCCTGGACGTTCCCCCCTCCTCGAGACCCTGCCAGATGGCAGGCTCTTCAGGACGAGGTGAACTCGTTGGTCGAGAAGAAGGCGGTCTACCCCCTTTCTCAGCCTTCTCGGGGGTTCTGCTCCCGCCTGTTCACCGTCCCCAAAAAGGACGGCCGGTTCAGGCCGGTGTTGGACCTCTCCACCTTGAACTTGTACCTTCACAGGTGCAAGTTCAAGATGGAAACCCCTTCGTCGGTCCGGTTGGTCATCCGGCCAAACGTTTGGGCCATGTCTGGGACCTCCAGGGTGCTTACTTCCACATCCTGGTGGCCCCGGGGTACCGACATCTGCTCCGGTTCGTTTGGGAGGGCACAGTGTTCGAGTTTCGGGCCCTCCCATTCGGCCTGTCCTTGGCCCCTCTGATTTTCAACGGGGACAACAACACCACATGCTTAGCTTACCTTCGCCACCAGGGGGGCACCAATTCTCGGTCCCTCTCCCTGTTGGCGGAGGAGATTCTGCTCTGGTGCCAGACCAATCAGGTCCGGATGTCAGTCCAGTTCGTTCCGGGGAAAATGAACGCCCTGGCCGACATTCTCAGTCGGGGCGATCAGGTTCTCTCCACAGAATGGACCATCGCTCACAACGTTCTACAGCGTCTGTGGGCAAGGTGGGACCGTCCTCTGATCGATCGGTTCGCAACTCGATTCAGCGCTCGGCTTCCCAGGTACGTCAGCCCCTTTCGAGACATGAATGCGTTCCACTTGGACGCATTCACTCTCTTGTGGAGGCTCCTCGATGCTTACGCCTATCCCCCGACATCTCTGATTCCGAGGGTGCTGGCAAAATATCTGCAGGAACGACCAAGACTGATTTTGGTCGCGCCTTACTGGCCAACAGCTCCGTGGTTTCCAGATCTTCGCGGTCTCACCCACGTAGACCCTCTACCTCTGGATCTGGACGGGGGAGGTCTGCTCCAGCCTCGATCATGCCTCCCTCATCCACGTCCAGAGAGTCTGTGCTTGACCGCATGGCTCTTGTGCGCTCCAAACTGCTTGCACTAGGATTGCACAAGAGTTCAGTAGAGTTTTCCTTGAACGCTAAGAGGCGATCAACTAATCAGCTCTACGACTTACGCTGGAGAGCTTGGGCCACCTTCGCCTTGTCCAAGGGGATAAAGCCGCTTTATCCCTCAACACAGGACTTGGCCAACTTCCTGGTGGAAGTGTATCAAAAGAAGAGTCTTTCTTCTAAGACTCTTCTTGGATACAGATCTGCCATCGCTTCCACGATTGCGGCCGCTACTGGTCGCAGATCTGAACACTTGATCAGTTCCTCCCTCATCGCTAATGTCCTTTCGGGTATTAGCAATGTAAACCTCGGGTTTCATTTCCCAAGGGGGATGTCTTTCTGGTCCTCAAACTCCTGCGTAGCAATGAGTTTGAACCCCTGGCAGGCATCAGTATCAAGTTGCTGATTTTTAAGACTAATTGTTCCTCATCGCTTTAGCCACTTGCCGTAGACTCAGTGGTATTCAAGCTTTGAGTGGCCTGGACTTTGACATTGAGTTCACCACACAGCAGTGGTTGCCAGCATGGTCACGTCAGTCTAAGGTATGTTTCTTGGGTATATTTTCTTTTACGGTAGTACTGTTCGAAAATTGCCTGGGTATCTTAATCCTTGGATTTAAGTGATTTTGATTAAGGAGTTTAATACTCTACATATCACCCTCACACCACTCTGGTATTCTGTGCAAGAATAGTACTGTCGAGGTAAGTGTTATATTGACTGTAAGGCTTCTTTTTAAGCCTACTGTCTATATGATACTTACCGAGACAGTACTATTAGAGTTTCCCTCCCGCCTCCCCTCTTGATATGTTATGGGCTTTTTGAGGGTCTGCAGCTCATAAAGAAAGAGGACGCGCCACCTACATCCTGTAAGGGGGAAGCACTCGGACAGTGCTTGGGATCCACGGTGGCGCATGGTTATGGGAGATAATTGTACCCACTCAGCGTTTTGTCCAATTTTTTCGGCCTATAATAGATAATGTGCAAGAATAGTACTGTCTCGGTAAGTATCATATAGACAGTAGGCTTAAAAAGAAGCCTTACAACCTCTGTTATTGCTTTTGTATGTAGGTTTTGTTACCCATGTGAGCAGCACACACACGCACACACATGTGCACGCACACAAGCACACACACACAAGCACACACACACAAGCACACACACACACACACACACACACACACACACACACACACACACACACACACACACACACACACACACACACACACACACAAATGCAAGGGGCAGAAGCAGTCAGACAGACATGTTTTAGACTTGTGGGCACAGACAGACAGTTTCTCTTTTATTGTAAAAGAAAACATTACTACAGTCCAGTCTGAACCTTGTCAAAGTGAGTCTAACAATTCTTTGACTATTCCTCAGAAATACTACTATTACTAGTTCTTGTATTTGGGTTGTTTTGTCCATCCTTTCTTATGACATTGTGTATGAAATAATAATCCAATGAAATGAGACTGCAGTTGGTTATGCATAGCTCATATTGGTTGTAATTGTACTAGAAACTTGCATTCTCCCAGTAAGGTAATATATTGTACTACGTTGCAAGCCCCTGGAGCAATTTTTTGATTAGTGCTTTTGTGAACAAGAAACAATTTACAAGTGGCTCTATCCCATCTCCCCCCCCCCCCCCCCCCACCCCCCTTTCCCCGTCGCGATATAACCTTCGTGGTTGAAAACGACGTTAAACACCAAATAAAGAAAGAAAGAATTGGTTGTAATTTACTCACCATGCCGACAGTCAGGGTTGATTTCCCATCACCATCTGTAAACAGACAGTATGAAAGTGGAAACATCATTCAAATTAACCAGTCATCCAGTGAACATCCTTTGTGAGTTTTACCTCTTTTTTGTGTGTGTCAATACCAAGAAGAGGATGATAGGAATGTAGAGTTCCCTGCTTTTGTAACACTATGATTCTATAAGTATGAATATTTGTCAATCATGTGTTTTCTCTGGGTTTTAGCTGTGAAGCGAAAGGGAGACGGAGATGCTCCACCGTCCAAAAAGTCCAAGAGAGATCATTCTTCTTATTCCGGTGGTTCATCAAGGTAAGCAGACATTATACGTCAATCATATGAGCAGTTGTGACCCTTATGCATTTAGTGTAACAGACGGTCGAGTTTTCTGTGTCCAAGAAAGACAGCCCTGGGACACACTAGGTGTCCGCGTCATTGTATGTGTCCTCTCATGACAGGCAGGCCTCAGTCACATTCACAGGTATGTGGACAACACAGGTGGCCTTACTTCATAGGCATTTTTATTTTTTATTTTTTTGTTTGTCTTGTGAAATCCAGAAATGCTGTAAATTGATCAAACTTTTGTGTGTGTGTTATGTGTGTGCTTCTTTACAAGACCACCATTCAATGATGATGACAATGATGACGAAGATGTTGATAATGATTTTCTGTCAACAGCGACGGCATCACAGAGGATGCAATCAGACGTTACCTGCAGAGGAAGCCCATGACGACGAAAGACTTGCTGCAAAAATTCCGCTCCAAAAAGCTGAACCTGACGAAAGAACAGATGACACATGCCATTGCACAGCTGTTGAAACGAATCAACCCAGAGCGTACTATGATTAACAAGAAGCTGTATCTGTCCCTCAAAGCCTAAACGAGTGAATGTGAGAGCGGAATGCTGAGTGTGCTGAAAGCAGAGAACCTCTCAAAAGAACTGGTACAAAACTTTCACTGGAGCGAGAGCGACTCTGATGCAACATGATTGTAGGCATAAAAATTACATCTTGTTGAAGGAGCCTAGCCTTTTGTGGGACTGCAGATTCACAAGATGTGAAGTGAGACAGTGTGAACCAGTTTTGCTGTTGGCAGAACTTCATTTGAGGTGGATGCTGTTGAAACACTTTTTGTATCATGTTGAGAGACTTTTGATTGTGCAGAAAGGTACAACATGGAAAATGAGACAGAAAAGGGAAGCAATCAATAAGTTGAGGATGAAAGTTGATGATGAAAATGGCTTGTTTCTGTAAATTGCTTCTCATTGTGTAGTGTCAAAGTGTCAGGAGAACAGTTCCACATAAACTGCACAGGTCTGTTGTTTTGTGTTCTGAGTACTTATGCCCCTTTAGTTGGGGATCTCCAAAGAATCCAGCGGTTTTTACCACTTACATCTGAGACAGGAAGATTGTGGCATAAGAAAGTCACTTGCAAATTATTTTAGAAATAGAGATGGAGATGGAGGTTCCGATTTCCGAGTTTCCGATTTCATACATGGTATGAATAAGGGTACGTGGAAGTGGTGTGGTTGGATTCATCACTGTTCAGGCATGTAGGAGTATTGCAGCATCGGTAGCCACTGACAGATGTGTTCTGAGGCCTGCAGAGTGGAATTTTACCATTCTTGTGACAAGATAAAATTAAAAGACTTCCGTCTACCCTCTACTACCAAACCCCTCTCATCTATTTGGTGCAATGTAAAGTTAAGACTCCATTTGGCTGTCGTGACAAACAATTGTCGAAAAAGTGTACATTTTGCCCAAAGGACATGAAGATCTCTTTTTATTCTGATTTATTCACATGAAGATTTGCTTTGATCCTTGTTTAGGTTGAGTGTACAGTGTGCATCCATTGTATGTACGTCTTTGTGTTTGATCATGCTGCTCATTAGTGAAAAAGCCATCGTTTTTTGGCATGTACTTCAACTGTTTACACAAAATATGTGTGTGTGTGTGTGTGTGTTGTGTGAGAGAGAAAGTGAGATGTTTGTGTGTGAGAGAGAAAAAAGAAAGAGTGGTATGTGTGTGTGTGTGTGTAGTCACCGAGAAAGACGTCGGCATGCGCACAGAGAGAGGAGAGAGCATGGTAGTACACTGTCCACTATGCAGTTGATTTTCCTCTGTTGAAGTGTTAGTAAAAGGAAATCAAACACAAGGGGAATAACCCATTTCTGTAGTTTGCAATTCTCTTATTTGACTTTTGCAAGAGCTATCTCCCTTGGAATATCTTGCTCAAAACTTGTTCTGGTTGACTTCAGGCCGAGGTAAAGGTTCCGGTTATTAATCAACATCATCAGTTTTGATTGACACGTTTTGGATGTATTTGTTTAAACTTTCATGTTAGCTTAAAGGAGTTTTTTGGCTTCAGGTATTTAAGCAATTATTACATTTTTATTCATGATTTATTTTGACATTACGACTACACAGAACATTTTCTTCTGTGTTTCATATCAAGACTCTTCATGATATATTTCATCTCGTAATCTTGGTAAATGATTAGAATTGTTTTTGGTTGTTGTTGGGTTCATCTGACATACCTTGTGTTTTTACATTTAGTCAAGTTTTGACTAAATGTTTTAACATAGAGGGGGGAATCGAGACGAGGGTCGTGGTGTATGTGTGTGTGTCTGTCTGTCTGTGTGTGTGTGTAGAGCGATTCAGACTAAACTACTGGGCCGATCTTTATGAAATTTGACATGCGAGTTCCTGGGTATGATATCCCCGGACGTTTTTTTCATTTTCTCGATAAATACCTTTGATGACGTCATATCCGGCTTTTTGTAAAGGTTGAGGCGGCACTGTCACACCCTCATTTTTTAATTAAATTGATTAAAATTTTGGCAAAGCAATCTTCGACAAAGGCCGGGGTTTGGTATTGCATTTCAGCTTGGTGGCTTAAAAACTAATGAGTGAGTTTGGTCATTAAAAATCGGAAACTTGTAATTAAAATTATTTTTTTATTAAACGATCCAAAAACAATTTCATCTTATTCTTCGTCATTTTCTGATTCCAAAAACATATACATATGTTATATTTGGATTAAAAACAAGCTCTGAAAATTAAAAATATAAAAATTATGATCAAAATTAAATTTCCGAAATCGTTTTAAAAACTGTTTCATCTTATTTCTTGTCGGTTCCTGATTCCAAAAACATATAGATATGATATGTTTGGATTAAAAACACGCTCAGAAAGTTAAAACGAAGAGAGGTACAGTAAAGCGTGCTATGAAGCACAGCGCAATCGCTACCGCGCCAAACAGGCTCGTCACTTTCACTGCCTTTTGCACTAGCGGCGGACTACGTTCAGTTTCATTCTGTCAGTTCCACAGCTTGACTAAATGTAGTAATTTCGCCTTACGCGACTTGTTAGGTTTGTGGTGGTTTTTTATATTTAGTCAAGTTTTGACTAAATATTTTAACATCGAGGGGGAATCGAAACGAGGGTCGTGGTGTATGTGCGTGTGTGTGTGTCTGTGTGTGTGTGTGTGTAGAGCGATTCAGACTAAACTACTGGACCGATCTTTATGAAATTTGACACGAGAGTTCCTGGGTATGAAATCCCCGAACGTTTTCTTCATTTTTTGAGTCACTTGAGAAAAAGTGACTCTATGTAATCGGTCAGTGTTAGTCTGTCCGGCCGGTCGTCCGGCCGGCCGGACGGCCGGTCCGTAGACACCACCTTAACGTTGGACTTTTCTCGGAAACTATCAAAGCGATCGGGCTCATATTTTGTTTAGTCGTGACCTCCAATGACCTCTACACTTTAACGATGGTTTCGTTGACCTTTGACCTTTTTCAAGGTCACAGGTCAGCGTCAAAGGAAAAATTAGACATTTTATATCTTTTCTCGGAAACTATCAAAGCGATCGGGCTCATATTTTGTTTAGTCGTGACCTCCAATGACCTCTACACTTTAACGATGGTTTCGTTGACCTTTGACCTTTTTCAAGGTCACAGGTCAGCGTCAAAGGAAAAATTAGACATTTTATATCTTTGACAAAGTTCATCGGATGTGATTGAAACTTTGTAGGATTATTCTTTACATCAAAGTATTTACATCTGTAGCCTTTTACGAACGTTATCAGAAAAACAAGGGAGATAACTAGCCTTTTCTGTTCGGCAACACACAACTTAACGTTGGGCTTTTCTCGGAAACTATAAAAGTGACCGGGCTCAAATTTTATGTGAACGTGACTCATTGTGTTGTGAATAGCAATTTCTTCCTGTCCATCTGATGCCTCATATAATATTCAGAACTGCGAAAGTGACTCGATCGAGCGTTTGCTCTTCTTGTTTGATAAATGTCTTTGATGACGTCATATCCGGCTTTTCGTGAAAGTTGAGGCGGCACTGTCACGCCCTCATTTTTCAACCAAATTGGTTGAAATTTTGGTCAAGTAATCTTCGACGAAGCCCGGACTTCGGTATTGCATTTCAGCTTGGTGGCTTAAAAATTAATTAATGACTTTGGTCATTAAAAATCTGAAAATTGTAAAAAAAAATAAAAATGTATAAAACGATCCAAATTTACGTTTATCTTATTCTCCATCATTTGCTGATTCCAAAAACATATAAATATGTTATATTCGGATTAAAAACAAGCTCTGAAAATTAAATATATAAAAATTATTATCAAAATTAAATTGTCCAAATCAATTTAAAAACACTTTCATCTTATTCCTTGTTGGTTCCTGATTCCAAAAACATATAGATATGATATGTTTGGATTAAAAACACGCTCAGAAAGTTAAAACAAAGAGAGGTACAGAAAAGCGTGCTATCCTTCTTAGCGCAACTACTACCCCGCTCTTCTTGTCAATTTCACTGACTTTGCCATGAGCGGTGGACTGACGATGCTACGAGTATACGGTCTTGCTGAAAAATGGCATTGCGTTCAGTTTCATTCTGTGAGTTCGACAGCTACTTGACTAAATATTGTATTTTCGCCTTACGCGACTTGTTTTTTTAGTCAGCAGGGTTCAATTATTTGTGCATGCATTTGTACCACTGAGAAGGATGGCTGCAAGAACATATTAAACGACAAAAAAAGGCAATTAAAACCACTTTTTGTTCATGGTGAATGACATAGCTTTTTATTATTATTATTATTATTATTATTATTATTATTATTATTATTATTATGTGTGTGTGTGTGTGTGTGTGTGTGTGTGTGTGTGTGTGTGTGTGTGTGTGTGTACATGAAGATAAAGATTGTGTTGCAGCAATTACTGTTTTTAATTTGAAGAAAGAAACAAGGTAAAAGGAAAACATTGATCACACATCTTGAATGGATTTTTCTTCTTCCATCTGGGCCTATTTTGTAACCTTGCAGAAATCGTTCCGTCAGTATTTGCTGAGCCTGCTTTTCAATTTCTCAAGCACCAATTTGTCTCATTTATCCATTTTAAAATAGGAAATAGGCCCAAGCAAATTCTGAAAGCATTCACCCATTTTCAACGATAAGATAACTCCAAAATGACGCTCCAAGGCGAAATCCCTAGACGGAATGATAGGCGGAGAAGTGTGGGTAAACCACAGTTTTGCCCCAAGGACATGAACTCATAACTATCAAGTTCGAGTTGCCTTTAATTCCTTCCAAAGACAGTGTCAGCGCGACCCTTCAGGCTAAACCGGGTTAGAGGCAAACGGGACTAGAAATGAGAAGGGCCATGCTTGGCAGGGGGTGGGTGGAATGGGGTGGTGGTGGTCTAGGAGGGGGGGGGGGGTATTCAGAGACCTCCAGACGGCTCCTGATGCCACAAGGGCAGACAACTCGGCCCAGACTTTCTCGGCTTCCCCGAGATGATCCATCGGGACGCCTACCTTCTTGTGAAAGCGACCTCTTCAGTCCTCCCTCCCTCCCTCCCTCCCCTCCGACCTCTACAGATTCTTCCCCCACACTGCCCAGTAGCGATGTCAAGCAAGTCGCGCATCGCCCAATTCCCCCAATAAACATGCTCTAATTGGCTAGCCTGGCTTTTCCGGACACCCACTGTCGGACCCACACCGATGGTGGGGCAAGGGAAGCAACCGCGCATCGGTCGTGGATTTTTTCTCGTCTCGGTAGCCCCAAGCTCTCTCCTTCAAGACTTTTCTTGGGTTTCCAAGTCTACAAGATACGCTTCTTTCGGCAGCTCATTATGACGGACGACTGAGATACACTCGTTAAAATTGGCAAGACTGAAACGGTCACGTTGATAATGAGAGGATGGCGGATTGTGGATGGGGACGTAGAGGGGCTGGAGAGAAGCAGAGAAGCACCAGTTCTAACTTCAGAAGGTTCCGTTATGACGTTTGCTGTTGCTGGAAAAGGGGACACAATGTAGGACATTTACGCTCAAAGAGAGAGAGAGAGGGGGGGGAGTTAAGACCGACTTTTTACCCCCAAATTCTTTTAATTTATTTTGATTTTAGGCTTGTTGATATGAGTTGGTTCATAAGTGGTCACACAATAGGCCTACATTCTGTTCATACCCCCTCCCCCCCCCCCCCCCACAATAAAACCAACCCCAACAACAAACAAAACAAAACAAAAAACAACGTGAAAGAGAGATAATTATGTGGTTTAATCAAGGGAGATACAGCCACGGGATAATAATAGGGAAAAGCAAGAGAGCACAGTACATATCATATACTAGATGATTACCCGCTTCGCCGGGTACCGGCTTCGCCGGAAAGAAGTAGAGCCGAATACCAGGCTGCGCACGAAGGAAAGGAGATAAACGCGCAAAACACTGGAGACCTTCTAAAAATAGTAACGTGCAATGACCTTCTAAAAATAGTAACGTAGTAACGGGAATATGGATTGACGCCACACGGAGGAAGGGAGATAATCGCGGCTGAAAACACTGGAGAAGATAAGGAAGAGTTACTGGTAGTGGATCCCGACAAAACAAACACACACAAAAAAAATCGGTTCAGCGCTGAGAGCACGTGTTGAAATATCTCATCGATGAGGTTGTGTCCGGGGTGTAGCTGAATACGGACTCCAAATTTGAAAAAGATCCACCGAGAACTTTGGCCGTGCATCGCGGACACACACACACACACACACACACACAGACAGACAGACAGACACAAGTCGTATATATATATAGATATAGGGGCGAGCGGGAATAGTCCTGCTTGCCAGCGCATGGTGCCTGGTTTAATTGGCACTCCAGACCACACTGTAGGGAGTCGTGTGGTGTTTGAGGCCGGGTCCGATGACTTTGCACCTACCTTCGTCGCTGTCGTCTGCGTCTGTCGTCTTCTCCTTTCTCTTGCCCTGCGGTAGTGACGGTTCGGTCGCTGGTGCCCAATTTTTCAGCTTGGCTGGGTGGTTGACATCATTGGCGAAGGGGAAGGATAGTGGGGTGGGTCCGGAGGTAGTGATGGTGTGGAGTGTTGGAGTGGTCTATAAAATTAGCAAAGTCTTTGATCGTTTTTCCTTGTCTACTACAATTGTACTGATGGTTTACTTCAAAATATCTTCCAGACTTGACGGGCAGAGCATCGGCCGTCGATCGTTGCCGACGCTTTAAAAAAAAAATGAAATGACCGATGATTGGGTATGTGAGTCGGTCATGTGAAATTGTCTTTTCTTCATAACGTACATTTAGTCAAGTTTTGACTAAATGTTTTAACATAGACTGGGAATCGAGGCGAAGTCGAGGGTGGTGGTGTCTGTGTGTATGTGTGCGTGTAGGGCGATTCCGAGGAAAAACTACTTGTCCGATCCGCTTCATAACATTTTAAATACAAATTCTCAGGTTTAGATGATATCACCAGACAACTTAATTGTTCTTCCTACTTCCGATAAATGTCTTTGAGGACGTCATATCCGGCTTCAGTGAAAGTTGAGGCGGCACTGTCTTGCCCCCATTTTTCTATCAAATTGATTGCAATTTTGGTCAGGCAATCTTCGACGAAGCCCGGACGATGGGATTGTATTTCAGCTTGGAAGCTTAACAATTATTCATGAGTTTGATAATTAAAATGTCAAAATTCTAATTAAAGTTAAAAAATTTAGTAGTCGACCCAAAAATAATTTAATCGTATTCTTTGTCACTTCCTGAACCCCAAACTATAGATATGCCATGTTTACTCTGAAAATTATCGACAGGTGAGCAGTTACTGATTTTTTTATTTTGAGCTTTTGGGCCTCTACAGGGTCAAATATACGTGTACTCACCAAATGTGAGTGTGTGTGTGTGTGCTTGTGTTCGTGAGTTCGCCCGCGCGCGCGCGCGTGTGTGTGTGTGTGTTTGTGTGTGTGTGCGTGTGTGCGTGAGTGTGTGTGTGTGTGTGTGTGTGTGTGTGTGTGTGTGTGTGACATTTTCACATGCACATGATGTGAGAGTGAGAGACACACATACAAAGTCAGATAGACAGTCAGAATGAGAGAGGAGACAGAGACAGTCACACAGAGAGAGAGAGAGAGAGAGAGAGAGAGAGAGAGAGAGAGAGAGAGAGAGAGAGAGAGAGAGAGAGAGAGAGAGAGAGAGAGAGAGAGACAACCAGGCAGAGAGGTGTAGCGATTTCTTTTGTTCTTCCTGGTTCCTCGTTGTACAATGACTGAGGGGCAAGGAAGACTAACAGAAGCCAGTTTGTCTGTTTCCGCCCAAATTATCACCAAGTGCTTGCGATTACAAAACTGACATTTTACTCTCACTACTGCCGTGGGATGGGATGAGTGACGTTCTTTTCACGATTATTGTCTGCAGGATCAGTGCACTCTGCTGTAACTCATGGCAAGGTCAGGTGTTAGAAGCAGCAGAAAACGCCTCGCCACCCCCCACCCCGAAAAAAATCCCGTTACATTTACTTTTCGAACATTTTGTCTGAAGCACGTAAACAGACTACGTCCGCGACACACGAGAAAAAAGCTCTCTCTTTTTTTAACCAAAGAGCAAAATAATCATACACAACAGAAAAAAACAGCGACTAATTTTTGTGACAGTTCAAGCAGGCGCTTATCCACTTCAGTTGTAATGATGAATTCAACTACACTATCCGTCATAAAAAAACAAGTCGCGTAAGGCGAAAATACAATATTTAGTCAAGTAGCTGTCGAACTCACAGAATGAAACGCAATGCCATTTTACTCGTAGCATCGTCAGGCCACCGCTCATGGCAAAGGCAGTGAAATTGACAAGAAGAGCGGGGTAGTAGTTGCGCTAAGAAGGATAGCACGCTTTTCTGTACCTCTCTTTGTTTTAACTTTCTGAGCGTGTTTTTAATCCAAACATATCATATCTATATGTTTTTGGAATCAGGAACCGACAAGGAATAAGATGAAAGTGTTTTTAAATTGATTTGGACAATTTAATTTTGATAATAATTTTTATATATTTAATTTTCAGAGCTTGTTTTTAATCCGAATATAACATATTTATATGTTTTTGGAATCAGCAAATGATGGAGAATAAGATAAACGTAAATTTATAAATTTTTATTTTTTTTTACAATTTTCAGATTTTTAATGACCAAAGTCATTAATTAATTTTTAAGCCACCAAGCTGAAATGCAATACCGAAGTCCGGGCTTCGTCGAAGATTACTTGACCAAAATTTGAACCAATTTGGTTGAAAAATGAGGGCGTGACAGTGCCGCCTCAACTTTCACGAAAAGCCGGATATGACGTCATCAAAGACATTTATCAAAAAAATGAAAAAAACGTTCGGGGATTTCATACCCAGGAACTCTCATGTCAAATTTCATAAAGATCGGTCCAGTAGTTTAGTCTGAATCGCTCTACACACACACACACAGACACACACACACACAGACACACGCACATACACCACGACCCTCGTTTCGATTCCCCCTCGATGTTAAAATATTTAGTCAAAACTTGACTAAATATAAAAATAGGCAGATACATTTAGATGTAGATTTTTGTGATGCGGCCAGTTATGTTAAACCAAGTTTACTGCCAGAAACGTAATTCATTCCCCTACCGTATGTAATAAAAAGTTTCATTTGTAGTTTCTTTGTGTTTATGCAGTGGACCGGAGACCTACAAGGACATCCCCCGAAATCAACGTCGCAAAAGCAAACTTGCAGACACTAAAATACACACAAAATCAAAATAAGCAAGGTACGGAATTAACAAAATCTACGTGCACAATGATACAAGGAGGTGTAAGCAAAATAACCTGCTTATTTTTTGCTATTGTAAAAAGACATACACAAAAAGACACCGCTCAGAAAGCAAAAGACACACACACACACGCACGCACGCACGCACACACACTCACACACACACACACACACACACACACACACACACACACACACACACACACACACACACACACACACACACACACACACTCACACACACACACACAAACACACACACACACACACACTCACACACACACACACAAACACACACACACACACACACACACACACACACACACACACTCACACACACACACACAAACACACACACACAAAAACACTCACACACACACACACAAACACACACACACACACACACACACACACACACACACACACACACACACACACACACACACACACACACACACACACACACACACACACACACACATGTATAGTCCACATATTTGACCCTGTAGAGTCCCAAAAGCTCAAAATGTAAAATAAATCAGTAACAGTTCACCTGTCGATGTTTTCAGTACGTGAGTCGAAAGAGTGATGTTCGACTTATTCCCATAGTTTCCACATGCTGTCGCCGTTTTAGACATCAGTATTGTCATGAAACCCCCATTAGCAACAGTTACTATACCATAACTCTCCATAATTCTACTTTTGACGAATATTGTCACACGTATGGCCTCCTTAACCTTAGAACTGCCAGAACGTCTTTCTGACATGAAATGTCTACGGCATAGCCATCTTAATTTGACGAACGCACGCAAACAGGCTTATTTCGCTTTGGGCATAATCGTCACCCGAATGACCTTTTAATCTCTGCAATTCCTATGTCGCATGTTAAACCGAAGTCGTTGAGCAGTTGTCGCAACTACCTTAAATTAAGGCACCTTCGAATTCCTTCTTTTGTAAAGCCACAATACATTCAAGATACTACACATCTGGCCAGGCTAAAAGACCATCCCTCCACTTGGACACATACCAAAAAATCTTCTCCGAAAATAATGCTGGTTGGCATAAAAACCAGTTTTTTGTGTGGGATAGTTTTCTTTCTACTTATTTATTTCTTGTTATTCTTTTATTTTTATTATTTTCTTTTAAGCAACCGACTTTGGAAAATCCTCATCAATTAATCAGTCTTGGTTCTTTAAGACATTTTTACATATATACTCACACCAGGGACAATCATTGCAAGCAAAAACTATCACTTACAAGTAAGTCCCGGGTAGCTCAGATGGTAGAGCACTGGACTTGTGATCGAGAGGTCGCTGGTTCGAATCCGGGCCGGGACGGACACGGGACAACTTTATGTGCAGACCCAGAGACGGTATCCATCTCCCACCCCCGTGTCACCACAATGGCACGGTAAAGATCTTGGTCATTGTACCATAAGTGCAGATGGCTGATACCACCTAAACACGCATACATCAAAAAGCCGTGAGGGCGTAAAACTCGAATCGTATAAACCAATTCATGTCCAATATGGGCAATTAAGACCTGACAGACAATAAGCCCCTTAAAATTTACTTTTTTTTAAATAAGATCGTGACAGTGCATTTTCCAATCTGAAGATGGCATGAAAAGTAGTGCAGGTTGAGGGAACATTCTCTCGCGATTCCTGGTCGCCGGAAACAACACAGCGACAATGACAGAAACGAGCCAATCAGCGAGCACGGCTCAATTAGTCGTCCACCGCTGCAGGACGCCTCAAGAACTGACACAGTTCCAAACAAGACAATGTCTGGGTACACAATGCTGACGTCAGCTAACGTAAAGTCCTTTTTTGCTGCTTTCTGGGCAGGGTCCGGGGGGGGGGGGGGGGCGCCTTTTCTTCTTCGACGAAGACGACGACGATGGTGACGAATATACCCTGAAATTAATTGGGCGAAGTCCACTTCACGAAGCTGGCTGCGCGAAGCTTTTGCACTTTATTCTTGGTAAAAAATTCTTCGCGAAGTCGACTTCTGGCTCAATTAACGACAGTCTTATCGATCCATTAAAGCTTCAAACAGCACCTTTAAGCCATCGTGGAAGATAGTGACTGTGACTAGGACGAGTACTTGATAGGGGAAAGCTGTTGGGTGAGACTTTACCTCGAGGACATGGGAGGTGGGGCGGGGTGTTTTAGGGTCGGGATGGGGGGGGGGGGGGAGGGGGGGGGGATGGGGGATGGAGATGGAGGGAGTGGAGGGGAAGAGAGGGGCAGAGATGGCGTCAATGTTGACAACGCCTGGAGATGTCGGCCCAGTGAGGTGACGGTTGTCTGGAACTTTTTTGAAGTAGTGCCATGTGAACATCAGACTGACTAGGTGAAGGATGGAGGTGGGGGTAAAGGCGGGAGAGGGGGGGGGGAGGGGGAAGAGTTGGTTCCAGTTTGAACCACATGGTACCTATAATTAGTAAGCTCTGTCGATTTTTTCTATTTAATTTCTCAGATAATGGATTGAGAGTTAAGAAATTCCTTAATTGTGTCCGAAGTTGACATAACGAAGACTTCAAGATGTCTTTTTACCGAAAATTCAGTACCCCAACATGGACGTCACAAACCAAAACTCTACATAACGACCCCTCTGTATAACGACCGAATTACGGTGACGTTTCAAAGTCGTTAAACAGAGGTACCACTGTAGCCTACCAAAGCTTCTTGTAGCTAGCTTCGTGAAATGAACTTCGCGAATTCGACTTCGCCCAAGTAACATCAGGGTGATACAGTATATCGCGAAGCCAATATTACTTTGTTGCGAAAAGATATATGAGTACAGGTCTAAAGAACCTAACAAAAAAGTGAAGGGCGGATCGTCGATGTTCGAGTACCAATACAGAGATTGACACACACGTACATACACACAGACTGGTGCCATTAGTATTATTGTTAGAACTATTTAATACAAGGCAAAAAAGGCAGTTCCACATGCACGAATTAATACAGTTCTAACTTGTGGACAGTTGCAAACTTTGCAGAGTTTTATGGGCATATTATTTAACTTCCAAAATGAAACAAATGGCGACATTTCACAGAAATAAAAGTGGATCAACACGGATGCCAAAGTCCAACATTCACAACTGCCTATACAGATAGAAGGAACTGTCATCACTGGTGAAAAGTAAACAGAAATTGGCTTGAGGGGTGAGGGGGTAAGGGGGGGGGGGATGGGGGGGGATGGGGGGGGGGGGTGGTGGTTAGAAGGAGAGTCTACAGACAGTAGCCTCCGGTCTAAAACCGATTTCCTTTGCCCCCTCTCGCTAGTACCTTAAGTGCCATGAGGTTGTTCGATTTATTTTTTTGGTCCACTGAAAACTGTGACCTTTATACGCGGAGTCAGTTCGGGGACTGGGGAGGGGTGTGATCTGTTGTGGGTTTTTGTCTGACCTGGTGTCAGTGCTTTTTTTCAAAGCTTCTTTCCAGATCGGTAATGCGTCGTCAGGGTCTGCAATCACCGACTCTTAAAAGTGAGCGAGGGTAGAGAGAGCGGGTACAAACGAAAGAAAAAAAAAGGCAAGAAAATAATAATCAAACAACAAAGCACAAAACCAGCAACCAAAGTAACACACATGTAAGCCAACAAACAAACAGACCATCAAACAACCAAATAAACAAACAAAACAAAGAACGTAGCTTTTTTCAGTTTTAAAGAACTACATAAGATTAAGATAAACGTATTTGAAGGTTTTATGGCTTATTATGCTCAATAAGTATCTTCAAATGTGGTGATCGCTGGCCTGAATACAACGACTCGGTCTACAGCATCAAACAGTACCTTTAAACTTCCTCTTCCTCCAACCAACCTCTATCACACAATACTCCACCCCACCACTCAACCCCATCCCCAACCACCACCCAGCCCTACCCTGACCCCTCGGGGAACTGAGATGAGACCCTCGCACTGAAAATGTGTCTGGCACCAGGGGATTAGAGTAGAATTCATGTATTTTGTTGTTGTTGTTGTTGTGGTGGTGGTGGCGGTGGTCATGGCAGTTGTTTATTGTGTTTAAAGAAGCACTCACTTAAAAACAAAGTGTTCAAGACACAAACTGTATCTTCAAACATTACCTTTAAACGTCCTCTTCCCTTTTCAACCAGAACCAACCGCAACAAAACCTCCATCACTAACTTAAACTACTCCCCACCCCCACCCCCACCCCCACATCAAAACACTCTTCACCCCATTCCCCCTCCCCACTACCACTCCCGTCCAGCCTATCACTATCCCTCGGGGGACCGAGATGAGACCCTCGCTCTCAGAATGTGTCTGGCACCCGAACGCCCAGACGGGGAATGACGTCACAGTAGTCTAGAACCGGTCAAGGGGAAACCATTTTGCCGAGGTCTTGTCTCTCCGAGTGGCACTAAATTTCACCCTGCTAGCTCCCCCCATCATATTTCACAACACCGAGACACCTAGACACGACAGTTTTCCTATGTGTTTTTCAACAGAGATCAATAAAACAAAATCCGTGATTTGAAAAAAAAAAGTCGTCTTGCCGCGACAGAATAGGATGTTAAAAAATGATCATATACTCATGTGCTAAAGAAACGCCATGCACTCTATGATATTTTGTAACACCATGACGCCACAGTTTTCCGATGTGTTTCTGAAGAGAGATTTTCGTATGATTTGAAAAATAAATGATAATGAAAATTAAAAAAAGAAGTTGTCTTTCCACGGGATGTAAATAATTACCATATTGATGCGCATAAATCCGAAACAGATAGACTGCTGACGTTCTACGAATCGGTTGTAAATAATAATTATATTGATGCTCATAAGAAACGCTGGACTCGAAATTTAACTCTTTTGTGCACTTATCACACAGAGAAGAGGCAATTAATTCACCGATTTGTTTCCAAAACGAGAATTGCGGAAAACAAATCCTTTGATTCAAAAAGGATTGTCGCGCCACGGGTGAATGGGATGTTTAAACATAATTGCATTGATGCGCTAACAGAATCGCTGAACACTAAATATCATCGTGGTCCTCGCATCATCAAATAAAGTTAATTTGATTTGATTTGATCATAGCTCACAACAAAGAGACGCGACAGTTTTCTCGATGACGATGTGTTTCTGAAACAAGATTTGACCCCCAAAATGACACCGCGATCTTAAAAAGTTGTCTGGCCGCAAGAGAATAGAATGGTAAACAAAATCCTATGCGGACGTTTAAAAAAAATGCTGCAAACTAAATCTTACCCAGCTCCTCAATAATATTTCACAACAACGAGAAACGACAGTTTGCTTATGTATATTTTTTGAGAGGTGTATACAAAATTCACGTTATTTCAAACACAAACAGACCAAGTCACCAAACACTGGCACGTAGAGACTAATCACACAACGAAAGGGCAATCAGCCAAAACCAATAATTTATTTGTTTCCTGCCAGGGCCATTAGGCTGCATCTCTAATGATTAGAATTAAACGATTCCTGTAAACAAACCTTGTGTTGGGAAACACCCATGTTTCCATTTAGAGTCTCAGACAAGGAAAGGCCTCCGTGGTGACTTTTGTGGCGTGATGAAACTGCTCTACTTTTGTGGCGGTTAATCGTTCGGGAAGATATAATTACAGTTAATGAAATCTTTATTTGTGTTTGTTAACTTGTCTTTGTCTGTCTCCTTTTCACTCTTTACCCCTCCCCCCCCCTATCCCCCTGCATCCCCACCCCCTCTACTGATATCTTTCTCTCTGTCTCCTCTGTTCTGTTTTGGACTTCTGATTATTTCTGTGATGATGGCGACGATGATGGAGAAGAAAAAGCACAGAAATTGCGGAGTTGTCGACGACGAAAAGGACGATGATGGAGGATGATGATGACGACAACGACGATAGTGATGGATGACGATAATGACGAGGACGACGATGATGATAGTGATGTTGCTGCCGCTGATGCTGCTGATGACGACGACGATAACGACGACGACGACGTTCCAGATGGACCCTTTTATCCCGTGATGTGTCTTTTGACCGGCGTTCTATCAAAAAATTCAATTGTTCGTACATTAATTTTCATTGAAAAATTGTGTTCTTTTTACATTTAGTCAAGTTTTGTTCTTTTTACATTTAGTCAAGTTTTGACTAAATGTTTTAACATAGAGGGGGAATCGAAACGAGGGTCGTGGTGTATGTGTGTATGTGTGTGTGTGTGTGTGTGTGTGTGTGTGTGTGTGTGTGTGTGTGTGTGTGTGTGTGGTGTGTGTGTGTGTGTGTGTGTGTGTGTGCGTGTAGAGCAATTCAGAGTAAACTACTGGAGGCACGTTTCATGATATTGAGGATTGCAGTTTCCCCCTCACACACAATATTCCAAAATAATAAATAGTCAAACAGGGGCCAAAAAACAGTTTGCACCAAGAGTTCAACTTTTTATCTATCCAAAACAGTAAAAAAAATTATATGAACATTCGTATTTCCAAGATGATTGGCGTTCCAAGACACTATATCCTAAAACCCCCAAAACATGCTTTTACAACTTCAGTGCATAATAACTGCCCAAAGGTGCTGTTTAAAGCAACCATTGATAATAATTTTTAACATACTCCTTGAACACATTAAGAAAAATGGTTAACTTGCAAATAAAGGGACAGCATTGATCAGAACAATGGTAAGTAAAAAGGACGCTACTTATATTTAGTACATTTTTTATCTTTATCGTTTCCTGTAGACCTCAGAAGTTCTAGCCAGCTTAAGAAATCATTCTAAAATCGAAAAACAAACATCTATACATTTTCTACGCAAAGTAGATTGATACTTGACACAGTCACACAGACATACGTGGGCTATGGGGCAACCCTACCCCCTAAATTTGAAAACGGGGTCAATTTCTTAACTGCATGCATTCAGCAAAACAATCCCTAATTTCTTCTTTTTTTTCACAAATGAACTTATGACTTTAGAAAAGCATTCAAAAATGCATATATAGAACGCTTTTTCTTTGGTCCCAATTCAAGGGGGTGTGCTATTCTCAGGTAACACTGTGAACGCTCAAATGAGACTTGGTCACATGTCAAAAAAAGTAATCCCCCCCTGTTGTTCATGGTTGGTTGGTGGGATTTTTTATCTGAGCCATTGGCAAGCATGAAATGTCATCAACATTAGGAAAGACATAGTATCTCCCATTGTCTTTTGCGCGCAAACACTTCACACAGATCTCCTCTCGATCTGGCCCATCGGGGAAATGGGTTGACTTGGGGATGATCACCGCCCTGTATCTCTCCACCTTTCCATCCATGCTGACAAAGTCAGCGGTCACAAAGTCCCCAACTTGAATGTCTCACTGTGGGACAAAGAGCCTGGTTTTCACGACTGGCACCACATGGTTGGCTGACCACGCGGCATCCAGTGGCGTGTTGTGGGTAGACGTCCATTGGACATAAATTGGGAACGACGTCGCTGGATCATCTGGTTTGCATACTTTGTTCATGTACAACATTTAGTCAAGCTGTCGAACTAACAGAATGAAACTGAACTCACTGCATTTTTACAGCAAGAGCGTCATACTCCTAGCATCGTCAGTTCACCGCTCGATGCAAAGGCAGTGAAATTGACAAGAAGAGCGGGGTAGTAGTTGCGCTGAGAAGGATAGCACGCTTTTCTTTATCTCAATTCTTTTTAACTTTCTGAGCGTGTTTTTAATCCAAACATATCACATCTATATGTTTTTGGAATCAGGAACCCACAAGGAATAAGATGAAATTGTTTTTAAATCGATTTCGAAAATTTTGTTTTAATAATAATTTTTATATTTTTAATTTTCAGAGCTTGTTTTTAATCCGAATATAACATATTTATATGTTTTTGGAATCAGAAAATGATGAAGAATAAGATGAACGTAAATTGGTATCGTTTTAAAAACAAATTATTTTTTTTTACAATTTTCAGGTTTTTAATGACCAAAGTTATTAATTAATTTTTAAGCCACCAAATTGAAATGCAATACCGAAGTCCGGCCTTCGTCAGAGATTGTTTGGCCAAAATTTCAATCAATTTGATTGAAAAATGAGGGTGTGACAGTGCCGCCTCAACTTTTACAAAAAGCCGGATATGACGTCATCAAAGGTATTTATCGAAACAAATAAAAAAATTTCCGGGGATATCATTCCCAGGAACTCTCATGTCAAATTTCATAAAGATCGGTCCAGTAGTTTGGTCTGAATCGCTCTACACACACACACACACGCACAGACAGACACACACACATACACTGCACGACCCTCGTCTCGATTCCCCCTCTACGTTAAAACATTTAGTCAAAACTTGACTAAATGTAAAAAAAATTAAAAAAAATTAAAAAAATGGGATAGCGGCGAAACGGGATTGCGCCAAAATGGGATGCGGTAGTAAGATGACGCTTGGCTTGTGAAATGTCGCCAAAATGGGACGGCGGCAAAACGGGATTGCACGTAAATGGGATATTGCGCGAATTATAAACGAAGGAGTAGGCCCTAAGTTTCTCGTACGAGATGTTTACTGGGAGTAAATATTTGGGGAGTAAAAATTTAGTTCCTTGTGGAGTTCTTTTTTCGTACAAGATTTTTACGGGAAGTTTACTCCGGAGTCAATTTTTCGTGGAGTAAAAATTT
>NC_090249.1:30727662-30730162 GCF_037325665.1 Littorina saxatilis
AATTTCAAAACTTTTACCAAACAGATACATCTGAGGAGACTGTAGAAGGAAACCTTGAAGTTCTGACTCAACATGAAAATGTGGTCCGTTCTGTAGCACCTGTATTCATTACCAGAAGTCGGATGGAATCTCTCTCTCTCTCTCTCTCTCTCTCTCTCTCTCTCTCTCTCTCTCTCTCTCTCTCTCTCTCTCTCTCTCTATCTCTCTCTCTCTATCTCTCTCTCTTTCTCACTGTCTCATTCTCACTCTTTCTCACTGTCTCATTCTCTCTCTCTCTTTTTTTCTCTCTTTCTCTTTCTCTCTCTCTCTCTATCTCTCTCTCACTCTCTCTCTCTCTTTCTCTCTCTCTCTCTCTCTCTCTCTTTCTCACTGTCTCATTCTCTCTCTCTCTCTCTCTCTCTCTCTCTATCTCTCTCTCTCCCTATCTCTCTCTCACTCTCTCTCTCTTTCTCTCTCTCTCTCTCTTTCTCACTGTCTCATTCTCTCTCTTTTTTTCTCTCTTTCTCTCTCTCTCTCTCCCTATCTCTCTCTCCCTATCTCTCTCTTTTTCTCTCTCTCTCTCTCTCTCTCTCTCTCTCTCTCTCTCTCTCTCTCTCTCTCTCTCTCTCTCTCTCACTTCATCCCTTTTTTTAAGAAAGACCAGCAACAGCTTCTTTTAACGAGTAATATATCTTAAATATGTATTATTCCTTCACTCATGCAACACAAAAACTGGCTTGGTGACGAACTCCTCAAACGGTAAAATCATTTTGACAGCAGAATAACTTTCCTTCTCACGACCTCTCTGACGCTTTCTAACAAATAAGAAACAACCCCTGCCTTTGATCACAAACACTTCATTATTTATTCAGCGTCACACTTTGGCGCTGATTCTGAAATTAATAAAGTCCCTTTCATAACGAAACTCAGAGTCTATTTCCCCTTGTACACAAGCTTTCATGACGAAACTCGGGCACTGGCAGATCTTTGTAGAGTCTGTTACGGCATGGGGGCTTTGAGTTTATTTCATTACCCTTTTTCCCGCACACAAACGCTCTTTTGACTGGGGGAGGAATTGTTATTGCAAAAATTGCCGTAAGTGAGTCTACAGGGTCTTTTTATCCTCACACGCAATAAGAGCGCAACAGTGGAGAGAGTCCAATTTACGGAGCAAACATTTCAACAATTACCGCCTTGTTTGATTCAGTGTTGGCTGATCAAAGATTGCGCATTCGATTGAAATTTGTGCAAAGAAGGTTGATGAATACTTTTGACACCTTCAGTGACTTTTCCCCCCCGTCAAAGTGCGATAGTGCAGGGCAAATCTTTCAGAAACGTGCAAATAAACGTAATGAACACTGTCAATGCGCCCTTGTGAATGTTGTGACTATCAATACGCCCTTGTGATCATTATTGTGACTATCAATACGCCCTTGTGGTGTTTTTTCTTCCCACTTTCACAGTGCCAAGTGTACGCAGTGATTATTGACTCTCCGAGAGTTGTACCAATAAAAGTGGTGAATGCTATACCAATAAGTTGCGCTGGTTTTTTCTTCACAGTAGGAGGCGATGTTTTATGGACTTTGTGACACGAAAGGTGTTGCCGCAGCGTAAATGAATATCACTGTAACTATTGACTGCTTGAAAAGGACAGTGGGTGTATGAAAATCTTGTTATTGCAGTTGAACACAAATAACATTGTGTACTGTAAACAGATTTTTTGTTTAATCCACATAACAATCCGGCGGATAAGTGTGCGCAGGAGAAAGGGGAGGGAATGGTCCGGGGGTTTGGGTGGACGGGGGGGGGGGGGGTGGGGGGGGGGGGTGGGGGGGGGTGACAGGATAGAAGAAAAATGCTCTGACTGGATCTTCGTGAGTGTGACTAGTATACTGGTACAATCGAAGCTTTCTATAACGAACATCCAAGGTAACGACAAAAGTTGGTCCGCATAGCTTTCTTTATTTGGTGTTTAACGTCGTTTTCAACCACGAGGTTATATCGCGACGGGGGTCCGCATAGACAGGTGGTCGCTGTGGAAAGGTGAATTATATGCAAGAACGAAAAACTGGCCGTCGTTATGATCAGGTGGTCGCTTTCGATGGGTGGTCACAAGGGCATGCAGTTCGACTGTATAGTATTGGTAGGAAAGAACAGTGATTGGGTAATCGTGTCGTGTAGCAAATGTGTCATGTAGTAATTGTGACATGTAGTAATTGTGACATGTAGTAGCCGTGTCGTGTAGTAATTGTGCCATGTAGTAATTGTGTCATGTAGTAATTGTGTCGTGTAGTAATTGTGCCATGTAGTAATTGTGTCATATAGTAATTGTGTCATGTAGTAATTGTGTCGTGTAGTAATTGTGGCGGTGGTAATGATGGCGGCCATGATGGTGGTGGTAGTAGAAGCAGTAGTTATAACAATAGAAGCAGTTGCTGCTGCCTTTTGGGCTGCTGTTGGTTTTGTTGTTGTGCTTGTGGTTGATGTCGTCGTCGTTGTTGTTGTTGATGCTGTTTTTTCA
>NC_090249.1:30735162-30747662 GCF_037325665.1 Littorina saxatilis
CATAGGGTGACGGATGTCACAACTTCCTGTGTACACAAACTGATGACGTATTTCACAACAAAATGGCGCTGCCCATGGTCAACCTCGAAACTATCCGTATAGAATGGGGGCGTCCTCGCCCCCATAATTAACCGTCTGTCCATGTCGCGGGCCAGCGTGAAAGTAGCATCTTCCGGATGTTTGATATTTGAAGAAAACGTCACGCAAAGTCTAGATAAGTGTATCAGTGTGAACAGAGCTTATGGACTTGACACACAGACGTACACCCTTTGCACGAGACAGATACAGAGGCTGATGATTTTTTTTTGGGGGGGTGGGGGGGGGGCATACTAGTTGTCTGATTTTCATTTTTTCACGTGGACAATTTCTGACGCTAAGATACAGAATGTCAAGAAACTGAGTCAATCAGTCAATCAATATATCAATCAATCCATCAAGCAAGCAATCAGTCAGTCAGTCAATCAGTCAGTCAGTCAGTCAGTCAGTCAGTCAGTCAATCAATCAATCAATCAATCAATCAATCAATTTCAGACATGAATCGTTCGTAATATGCATGTTCCTGTTTTTGTAACTTGACATTGGCATTTTGGGTGGAGGAAGCCTGTTGAATGCAGTATCAGTAGGGTATCAGTTTCTACCGTTTTATCGAGTGACTGTAAAGTGGTCGGTGTATTGTGTAGCACCCACGTGAGAAAAGCTACTGCATGATTGTACAATTATCCAGACAAATAACTTGACGAGCATGGTTTCTTCTTTCTACTAACACAGGCATTTTGGGTTGGTTTCTGGTGCTGTGGACACGGACAACACTCTTTAACCGATGTTTGCTGTGTCAGTCTTGGTGATCTGTGTCCCTGGTGACACTCCTCAGTTTCTATTGCGGCAAGAGAGACGTAACAGGCGGGTCGCTTCTTTTTTTCTAGGCCCTCACAAACACAATGTGTGATAACGAGAGAGAGAGTCGGGGGGGGGGGGGGGAGAAAGGGAGAGGGGAGAGAGAGAGAGAGAGAGAGAGAGAGAGAGAGAGAGAGAGAGAGAGACACACACACACACACGCGCGCACAGACACACAGACACACACACACACACACACATGCGTGCGCGCGCGCTCCATGCACGCAAACACACACGCACAAACACATACACAGCGAAAGAAAGAGAGAGTCAAAGAGAGAGTCAGAGAGAAACAGAAAGACAGGCAGACAAACAGGAAGGTCATCATAAATAATAAGTGTATCTTTAAAGAGATTTCAAGCAAGATAATAAGGAATAGTTGCGCTAAACGTGAAATGCAGGACATCGTTACATTGTGAACAAATCCAACCAAAACAATAATATGCGGAACAGCATAAAGTCATTTTAAATTTATTCAGTGAGTTTCCAGTTTTCATTCAAATGGCACAGAACAAAGCAAATGTCATTAATTGAAAATGTCGCACACAACGGGCACCTTCACTAAATCTATTAAAAAAAAAAAAAAAAAATTAAATTCTGAAATATGTTGTCTATCTCTGAAAATTCAAACGTATGAATATCTGAAGTGAGTACAAACAAAAGTTCATCAAACAGCACTTTCACGACAACGACATCAACAGAAGCTACAAAGACAATAAGAGCATGGAAATTAATATTAGGAACAAACAATATATATACAGCTGCAACATCATACAAATAAATAAACAAAAATGGAGTTGTTCTTGTCCTCGCTAAAAGGTCCACAATAAAACACATATAGATGGCAGTAAGCAAAGTGACCTGCAAAGTTCTGGTGAATGTTTCGTTCTGTCTAGAATTGAACGTTCCATATACTTACCTGTTCTTCTTGCTTGTTTGTTCTTAACACGTCTCGTTTCAAACAATTTAGATCGAACGTTTGTAATTTGCTGATTTTTAGGGGTTTTTTCAAAGATGAGAATCACCGGTTTCGTCCAATTTTTTTAATTCTGTACTCCAAACAACCAAACTGTTTGCGTGCTAAATGCCTGTTACGTCGTAATAACATTAATGGTACTAAGAAATATATAATTCTACTGTACGTGTGTTTTGTGCGAAAGATTCCACAAACGGATAATATCACTTCATAACACAGTTTTTGTCATCAGTCGTACAATTCCAATTCTAATATGTCAATGATAAGAGCAGACATTTACTACCACAATTACTGCGCTAAAGCGCATTCGTCATACTGTCAAAGAGCTTATGAAAGTAGAAACCATAATATATTGCGAACCATTTGAACTTTGTTCTGAACATTGCAGAATTCAGATCTTCAACTTTTCGAGTTACTTTTTACAAAACAATCAAAGACGAGTGGTCTTCATGTGCAAAGAAATTACATATCTACCGGGGTCGCCTCCGTCGAAGGCTGTCGTGATTTTAAGGCGTTAAATGTGCATTTTCTGTGCATTGTCATTTCCGAATTCTGATCATTCGGAAGAAATCGCCTTTTCAGGTTCTGAATTCAGCTTTAGTCAACAGTTTTCCTGTGGAAGTCGTCAAACAAATGTGCTCGTAGTGATATTTGGGATTGGTTAGAACACTTTGAACAATCACAAGGGCTAGCAGTTCAAACAGAGTCGAAATTTGGACCGTTCACAAAATCATGTAACAGCAAAATGTTTTGAGTAAACTGTCATCGAAACTAAGAAGAAAAATGGTCTTCTGTTACATTTTTAAACAGATAAAAAATCCCAAAAAAACATAATTGTTGAACTTTGACCCAGTAAATAACACTCTGTTTGTACGCTAATTGATCGTCTCTTAATTGCCACTCCGTCTATTCTACAGCTTTCTTTGTCTGCCCTTATTTTCACAACCAAAATCAAACCAGATCAAACTGAAGTCTTTTATATACATTAATTTAACATAAAATGCACACCCGGTGTGTTAACAATAACACAGTTTGTGTGTCGCCCTCCTACTTTGTGCATGCTCTTTGTTCTTCTTTTCACCTTGTATGTTTTCCCTCTCATTCAACCCTACGCGACTCGACCGTCACAGTGTGAATTCCACTGCTTGTTTTATTACCGTCACATTCTACCGCTGTCCGCACTTTGACCGATTTTGTTAGTGTTGAGTCCACAGTACCTTAAGTCTTACTTGCAGTCTGGGGGAAAATAATTTCCGTTCCGAACACGGCACATCAAAAACCCCACCGGTAAAGGTTTAATGGTAGGTCGTAAGATAACCTAGCGAGACGTTCTTAGTTCATTGGCACAACGCATGTTTTCTGTGCTGGTTGTGCTAACAGGGTAACACGCTGTAGCCCGCGAACTTTTGCAGTTCTGACATTATGTAGACTTGAGTTTTCTGTGTTTAACAGACGTGTGCACTATACAGAAAAGCAACTTTTGCTTATAAAAAGGAGGCGGTTTTAACCGTGGTATCAACCACCAACCTACTTTTTCCTCACGTAAACCTTTTTTTCTAAACTTCTTGTCCGAAATTTAGGAAAATCGTATGGAGGACGTGCGCCTCAAAGAAAAAGGTCGGGTTCAAAAGGATCACATCAAAAGTCTTGAACAAAGCGAGAAGCCATGCAGCACGCTAGCTAAAGGTTTAGCTGCTCGACATAACAGAACAAGGAACTTAGTCGATAAATATCGACAGGGGGCCGACAAATGGTTTAAATGGGAAATGTGTGTATATGGGTGTGGGTTTGAAACAAACAAACAAACCAACCCATGTGAACCCCGGGCCGCAGGCCTTCGATGTAGTGATTGAAAAAAAAGGATGTTCTCAAATGGTTCAATTCTCATTTGGTCTGATTCTCAAATGGTACCGGTATACTCCCCCCCCCTGGCCGCAGGCCTAGGAGTAAAATTTTTATAGACACTGACCTTCTTCCCAGGGGTCATTGACCCAGTTTTAGCTATGAGAGGTGGTTCGCCCAGAGGCTGTAGAGTATACTGGGGCGGTCTCTTTGATGTCTTGAGAGGAAACTTGGCCAGGGTAGTACATGCACCAGAACTGGTGGACACCAAGGACAAACATGAAATCGAAGCAGTTTGCTTTCAGAGAGAACGGTCGTCAGCAACTCAAACTTCTCTGTTTTCTTTTTTTTTTTAAATCTGACTTTCTTTGTGGCCCCCTGACTCCGCCCCCTCCCTCTGTAAGGACCCTCCTCCACAAGGACCGATTTTTGTCAACATTTTAAAGGTCGCTAGAGAGGGGTTCCACTGTATGACCTAACCGCTACTGGCAGACGGCCTCAATCTTCACGCGCAAAGACGAGATTAATAGGTGCTCGGTTTTGGTATTTTGAATTACATTACATTAAACCTTTGTTGGGTTTCATGGTCATGGCAACAGCCATAATAATATTACATGATGTATAATATCATATTTCAGCATATGTGAATTACATGTCATCATACTAAACTGTCATACATTTTTATTCCTACATTATTCTGATTGATCACAACCAAACCTACTATCATTGGACACATCCAAATGCAAGCGCCTGTTCTTGACAATTTCTCTCTGATCTAAATATAAAATCAGTGCAATTTCCTGGGTCGGGCTTTGCCACAGACACTCACGGTTTGGCCTGTAGGTAAAATGTACAATGTATTTTCTGATTTGTGCACAAAAGCTTTTTTTCTTTTTTCTTTTTTTTAACATAACAATGTTTAATGTCACTGTATGTTTAAAAGACCACGGTCATATTCGTAAAAAAAATGTTAAATTAGAAAATAAATAACATTTTGGTTCATGATTTTTCCTACACCTGTGCTAAAAATAAGAAATAAAAATGTCGGGTATATAAGTCACTCAAATACAGCTAGGTATGAATGGCTCGGTTTGAGTTTGTTGCAGTTGACCCTGCACAATGCGACATATCATGTTTTTGTTGAACAATTTTGACGTCACCCCTCCCATAGGGTGACGTATTTCACAACTTCCTGTGTTACACAAACTCTGTGATGACCAATTTTGACGTCACCCCTCCCATAGGGTGACGGATTTCACAACTTTCTACAGATGAACAATTTTGACGTCACCCCTCCCATAGGGTGACGGATGTCACAACTTCCTGTGTACACAAACTGATGACGTATTTCACAACAAAATGGCGCTGCCCATGGTCAACCTCGAAACTATCCGTATAGAATGGGGGCGTCCTCGCCCCCATAATTAACCGTCTGTCCATGTCGCGGGCCAGCGTGAAAGTTGCATCTTCCGGATGTTTGATATTTGAAGAAAACGTCACGCAAAGTCTAGATAAGTGTATCAGTGTGAACAGAGCTTATGGACTGGACACACAGACGTACACCCTTTGCACGAGACAGATACAGAGGCTGATGATTTTTTTTTGGGGGGGTGGGGGGGGGGCATACTAGTTGTCTGATTTTCATTTTTTCACGTGGACAATTTCTGACGCTAAGATACAGAATGTCAAGAAACTGAGTCAATCAGTCAATCAATATATTATCAATCAATCCATCAAGCAAGCAATCAGTCAGTCAGTCAGTCAGTCAGTCAATCAGTCAGTCAGTCAGTCAGTCAGTCAGTCAGTCAGTCAGTCAATCAATCAATCAATCAATCAATCAATCAATTTCAGACATGAATCGTTCGTAATATGCATGTTCCTGTTCTTGTAACTTGACATTGGCATTTTGGGTGGAGGAAGCCTGTTGAATGCAGTATCAGTAGGGTATCAGTTTCTACCGTTTTATCAAGTGACTGTAAAGTGGTCGCTGTATTGTGTAGCACCCACGTGAGAAAAGCTACTGCATGATTGTACAATTATCCAGACAAATAACTTGACGAGCATGGTTTCTTCTTTCTACCAACACAGGCATTTTGGGTTGGTTTCTGGTGCTGTGGACACGGACAACACTCTTTAACCGATGTTTGCTGTGTCAGTCTTGGTGATCTGTGTCCCTGGTGACACTCCTCAGTTTCTATTGCGGCAAGAGAGACGTAACAGGCGGGTCGCTTCTTTTATTCCAGGCCCTCACAAACACAATGTGTGATAACGAGAGAGAGAGTCGGGGGGGGGGGGGGGAGAAAGGGAGAGGGGAGAGAGCTAGAGAGAGAGAGAGAGAGAGAGAGAGAGACACACACACCCACACACACACACGCGCGCGCACAGACACACAGACACACACACACACACACACACACACACACACAGACACATGCGCGCGCGCGCGCGCGCGCGCGCTCCATGCACGCAAACACACACGCACAAACACATACACAGCAAAAGAAAGAGAGAGAGAGAGAGAGAGAGTCAAAGAGAGAGTCAGAGAGAAACAGAAAGACAGGCAGACAAACAGGAAGGTCATCATAAATAATAAGTGTATCTTTAAAGAGATTTCAAGCAAGATAATAAGGAATAGTTGCGCTAAACGTGAAATGCAGGACATCGTTACATTGTGAACAAATTCAACCAAAACAATAATATGCGGAACAGCATAAAGTCATTTTAAATTTATTCAGTGAGTTTCCTGTTTTCATTCAAATGGCACAGAACAAAGCAAATGTCATTAATTGAAAATGTCGCACACAACGGGCACCTTCGCTAAATCTATAAAAAAAAAAATTAAATTTAAAAAAAAATCTGAAATATGTTGTCTATCTCTGAAAATTCAAACGTATGAATATCTGAAGTGAGTACGAACAAAAGTTCATCAAACAGCACTTTCACGACAACGACATCAACAGAAGCTACAAAGACAATAAGAACATGGAAATTAATATTAGGAACAAACAATATACAGCTGCAACATCATACAAATAAATAAACAAAAATGGAGTTGTTCTTGTCCTCGCTAAAAGGTCCACAATAAAACATATATAGAGGGCAGTAAGCAAAGTGACCTGCAAAGTTCTGGTGAATGTTTCGTTCTGTCTGGAATCGAACGTTCCATATACTTACCTGTTCTTCTTGCTTGTTTGTTCTTAACACGTCTCGTTTCAAACAATTTAGGTCGAACGTTTGTAATTTGCTGATGTTTAGGTGTTTTTTCAAAGATGAGAATCACCGGTTTCGTCCAATTTTTTTAATTCTGTAATCCAAACAACCAAACTGTGTTTGCGTGCTAAATGCCTGTTACGTCGTAATAACATCAATGGTACTAAGAAATATATAATTCTACTGTACGTGTGTTTTGTGCGAAAGATTCCACAAACGGATAATATCACTTCATAACGCAGTTTTTGTCATCAGTCGTACAATTCCAATTCTAATATGTCAATGATAAGAGCAGACATTTACTACCACAATTACTGCGCTAAAGCGCATTCGTCATACTGTCAAAGAGCTTATGAAAGTAGAAACCATAATATATTGCGAACCACTTGAACTTTGTTCTAAACATTGCAGAATTCAGATCTTCAACTTTTCGAGTTACTTTTTACAAAACAATCAAAGACGAGTGGTCTTCATGTGCAAAGAAATTACATATCTACCGGGGTCGCCTCCGTCGAAGGCTGTCGTGATTTTAAGGCGTTAAATGTGCATTTTCTGTGCATTGTCATTTCCGAATTCTGATCATTCGGAAGAAATCGCCTTTTCAGGTTCTGAATTCAGCTTTAGTCAACAGTTTTCCTGTGGAAGTCGTCAAACAAATGTGCTCGTAGTGATATTTGGGATTGGTTAGAACACTTTGAACAATCACAAGGGCTAGCAGTTCAAAAGAGTCGAAATTTGGACCGTTCACAAAATCATGTAACAGCAAAATGTTTTGAGTAAACTGTCATCGAAACTAAGAATAAAAATGGTCTTCTGTTACATTTTTAAACAGATAAAAAATCCCCAAAAAACATAATTGTTGAACTTTGACCCAGTAAATAACACTCTGTTTGTACGCTAATTGATCGTCTCTTAATTGCCACTCCGTCTATTCTACAGCTTTCTTTGTCTGCCCTTATTTTCACAACCAAAATCAAACCAGATCAAATTGAAGTCTTTTATATACATTAATTTAACATAAAATGCACAGTTTGTGTGTCGCCCTCCTACTTTGTGCATGCTCTTTGTTCTTCTTTTCACCTTGTATGTTTTCCCTCTCATTCAACCCTACGCGACTCGACCGTCACAGTGTGAATTCCACTGCTTGTTTTATTACCGTCACATTCTACCGCTGTCCGCACTTTGACCGATTTTGTTAGTGTTGAGTCCACAGTACCTTAAGTCTTACTTGCAGTCTGGGGGAAAATAATTTCCGTTCCGAACACGGCACATCAAAAACCCCACCGGTAAAGGTTTAATGGTAGGTCGTAAGATAACCTAGCGAGACGTTCTTAGTTCCTTGGCACAACGCATGTTTTCTGTATTGGTAGTGCTAACAGGGTAACACGCTGTAGCCCGCGAACTTTTGCAGTTCTGACATTATGTAGACTTGAGTTTTCTGTGTTTAACAGACGTGTGCACTATACAGAAAAGCAACTTTTGCTTATAAAAAGGAGGCGGTTTTAACCGTGGTATCAACCACCAACCTACTTTTTCTCACATCAACCTTTTTTTCTAAACTTCTTGTCCGAAATTTAGGAAAATCGTATGGAGGACGTGCGCCTCAAAGAAAAAGGTCGGGTTCAAAAGGATCACATCAAAAGTTTTGAACAAAGCGAGAAGCCATGCAGCACGCAAGCTAAAGGTTTAGCTGCTCGACATAACAGAACAAGGAACTTAGTCGATAAATATCGACAGGGGGCCGACAAATGGTTTAAATGGGAAATGTGTGTATATGGGTGTGGGTTTGAAACAAACAAACAAACCAACCCATGTGAACCCCGGGCCGCAGGCCTTCGATGTAGTGATTGAAAAAAAAGGATGTTCTCAAATGGTTCAATTCTCATTTGGTCTGATTCTCAAATGGTACCGGTATACTCCCCCCCCCCTGGCCGCAGGCCTAGGAGTAAAATTTTTATAGACACTGACCTTCTTCCCAGGGGTCATTGACCCAGTTTTAGCTATGAGAGGTGGTTCGCCCAGAGGCTGTAGAGTATACTGGGGCGGTCTCTTTGATGTCTTGAGAGGAAACTTGGCCAGGGTAGTACATGCACCAGAACTGGTGGACACCAAGGACAAACATGAAATCGAAGCAGTTTGCTTTCAGAGAGAACGGTCGTCAGCAACTCAAACTTCTCTGTTTTCTTTTTTTTTTTAAATCTGACTTTCTTTGTGGCCCCCTGACTCCGCCCCCTCCCTCTGTAAGGACCCTCCTCCACAAGGACCGATTTTTGTCAACATTTTAAAGGTCGCTAGAGAGGGGTTCCACTGTATGACCTAACCGCTACTGGCAGACGGCCTCAATCTTCACGCGCAAAGACGAGATTAATAGGTGCTCGGTTTTGGTATTTTGAATTACATTACATTAAACCTTTGTTGGGTTTCATGGTCATGGCAACAGCCATAATAATATTACATGATGTATAATATCATATTTCAGCATATGTGAATTACATGTCATCATACTAAACTGTCATACATTTTTATTCCTACATTATTCTGATTGATCACAACCAAACCTACTATCATTGGACACATCCAAATGCAAGCGCCTGTTCTTGACAATTTCTCTCTGATCTAAATATAAAATCAGTGCAATTTCCTGGGTCGGGCTTTGCCACAGACACTCACGGTTTGGCCTGTAGGTAAAATGTACAATGTATTTTCTGATTTGTGCACAAAAGCTTTTTTTCTTTTTTCTTTTTTTTAACATAACAATGTTTAATGTCACTGTATGTTTAAAAGACCATGGTCATATTTGTAAAAAAAAAGTTAAATTAGAAAATAAATAACATTTTGGTTCATGATTTTTCCTACACCTGTGCTAAAAATAAGAAATAAAAATGTCGGGTATATAAGTCACTCAAATACAGCTAGGTATGAATGGCTCGGTTTGAGTTTGTTGCAGTTGACCCTGCACAATGCGACATATCATGTTTTTGTTGAACAATTTTGACGTCACCCCTCCCATAGGGTGACGTATTTCACAACTTCCTGTGTTACACAAACTCTGTGATGACCAATTTTGACGTCACCCCTCCCATAGGGTGACGGATTTCACAACTTTCTACAGATGAACAATTTTGACGTCACCCCTCCCATAGGGTGACGGATGTCACAACTTCCTGTGTACACAAACTGATGACGTATTTCACAACAAAATGGCGCTGCCCATGGTCAACCTCGAAACTATCCGTATAGAATGGGGGCGTCCTCGCCCCCATAACAAAACAACACAGCAGCTAGAACACAACAGAACAAAACAGCACAGCAGCTAGAACACAACAGAACAAAACAGCACAGCAGCTAGAACACAACAGAACAAAACAGCACAGCAGCTAGAACACAACAGAACAAAACAGCACAGCAGCTAGAACACAACAGAACAAAACAGCACAGCAGCTAGAACATAACAGAACAAAACAACACAGCAGCTAGAACACAACAGAACAAAACAGGACAGTAAAGAAAAGAACAGAACCTAACAACAGACAGACAAAATGACAGAAATGACAAGGAGGGAGGGTAATATTTTAACTAATTTCTAATATCAATGGTGGTAGAAAAAATATATTTAATCAGTCTGTACACAGAATTAAAAAAAATGGTTGGCCCCCCAAAACAATTTCAAGACCTGCACCAGCGATCATCCGGGTCCCTGTGAAACAATTCGCAGTTCCCACTGTACCACGTTTCATCATAGACTGCCCGTTCAAATTCAAGAACATTCATTACCACCAAGAGGTGTTTTTTTCTAGTCGTCTTTTCATGGTCACTTGCCAATATTTCAGTCTTGGTACTGTAAGAGAACAACGTTTAGCAGGGAGGAAATGTTCTTGTCGATCGAATCCCCATGCTTTCAAACAAGACAAAACTGTTAAGGAAGAAAAATCTGCAGTTCGAAAAAAATGGGTACACTTTATCCATGTTAGTGGATAATGCTCACTTTTCTGTTTGTATTTGCAGCATATCATTAGCGAGGAATAACTCTTCCAACACAAGAAAGAGACAATTGTACACTCCTCTTACTTTTCTTCGATTATGTCCAGTTAAGTTTACTTGTACAGCTCGAGGTACATCTGAAGTGGAAGTAATACTGTTCACACACAAAACGTATTGAGTCTGTTGATCGTTCTGATTGCCATTGGCAGTCAGGTTTCGTCCTTCGTTTGTCGTGAAACAAAATAGTGTTCTTTACTCCTTCTGTCCGGTAGCCGGCTGGTGTTTTCTCATCTCTTTGTACAGAAGAGGCCATTGTTTCAGAGTTTACACCCCTGTCTGATTTCTCAGGAAAAACTTATACGTCGACTTTGTTACTTTTCAGAATATTCAGTGTCATCGAGAAGATAACAATGTTGTGCGTAACTGCGTCCGGTATCATGGCCAAGTTACCTAATCATTATTGCAACACTTTCACGAACATGCTTGACAATTTCATGACAGTTGGTGACAGATTGATTCTACCGCCAACGTCAAGAACGAAAAGTGAGTGATTAAACAACAAACTATCGCCCGCTTGAGAAACATTATAAGTGCGAACACTTTTCAGGACTTAACATGTAAACGACAGCGCGAAATATGTATATCTGCTTCCTTTTAGCGCCTAACTGCAATAGAAATTAGCAACATAAAGTTTGCAGCTTGTAATGAACTATTGCTGTGGCCACACCGATAAAAAATCTTCACTTTTAAAGCCGGATGTCCTCGGAAAGCTTCCTTACAAGATGGGATTTTTTAAGTTGCCTTAACTCACATCTTCGCACCAACGAACAAAACTATATATATACACATGTTATGCTTGTTGGGTAAAGGCAGAGAATACAAAAACAACGTATTCCTCACACTAAAAAAAGAAAGACGAGTCAAAGGCAAATCCAAAGTGTCCCTAAGCTAGATCTATTCTCTAGTGCGAAGACGAAGACGAAAGTTTGAAGTGTTCCCCTTTCTGAGTGAGTGACTCGAGGCTGCATTCCAGGCAGGAGGAATGTTTTAACTTTTGAGGCGTGTATAAACAAGAAGATCAAAAAGACCAAGAATTCTGAAGACGCTATCTCACTTGGAATGAAGTACTACAAGCTATATATATATGTTGTAGGAAGGTGTGGTTGCAGGCGCGCGTCACCGAGGAAAGAACAATCAGCTCATTTTTCTCACTCCGAGTGAGGGACTTAACTCTGCGCTCCGTTTTGGAAGAAGTTATGTAGAACGTGTGCGAACAAGAGGACATAAACATCACGTGCCCAGGCACTTCCTCTCCATTGCTCTCGACAATGATGTTTTTTTAAGGCACGTGTGTGAACTAGAAAAAAAAAAGGCATAGCCGACAAGTTCCAGCTCTTCCTCAATCCAGTCCTGGCAGGCAGGTAAAAACCAACCACCACCACAACTAGCGCTTCAGTCACCACCAGGAATAACGACTACACGTATCGGCATCAGGAAATACCTAAGGCGTGTGTGAACGAGACGAAGAAGACCTCGAAGACAAGTCCGAGCTCTTTCTCACTCCGTTCCTCGCAGGCAAGAAGCCACCACGACCACC
>NC_090249.1:30752662-30770069 GCF_037325665.1 Littorina saxatilis
GTTCAACTGTTCTAGTGTTGTGAACGTACAGCAATGTTTTGTAGACGCTAGAAAGTCGCTAATGTTTATAATGATAACTTGTGTTTTCTGTGGTTAACGAAGTTCGAAGTGAAACGTTTTCTCCGACTTTTTCAGCCTTACGTTAAAAGAATTTAGGTAAAAGAAGCTTGCGGTCTGTGGTGATCGTTTGTAAACGGGCTTATTTCTTGTAACGTTATTGAGGGAAAGTGGATGAGTAAATATCTTGTTTGTGACTTTGATTAACGCAGGAACGTTGTCGTTAGACTTTTTTGGTATGACAGTTTGCTTTGTATTCCTGGCCTGATGAGTCAACGTTTTGTATTTTTCTGAAACTAGCCATTTTGGTTTTAAACGTATGTATGCTAAGTTTCTTGAGTATTCTTAGTGCTTATGGTATTGTTGAACGTACGGAACGTAATTCTTTATTGTTGTTGAACGTACAGAACGTAACTCTTTATTGTTGTTGAAGGACTAACCAACGAGTGTTTGGTAATTGTAACTTTCTTGTCTGTTTGTCTTCGCCTGTCTTGTGATTGTTTATTTTTCTTGTATTTACTTCTCGTGTCTTGTTAATGCTTTTGATACTTTTGCCATGTCTAATAATTTGTTTTCTTTTCTCTTTTTCTTTCTGTCCATAAGTTTTTTACCGCAATAAGTAGTATCGCAATACGTAGTATCGCAATACGTAGTACTGTAACTATATATCTATACATTACTGATCCCTAGTGTCAGATGTAAAATAATAAACCAGTACTTTTGCGCGTTATCGCTTGTAACCTGTGTTTGTCATTTCGTATGAACAATATGTAGTACCAGCCTCGCTCACGAAGGCGCGCACAGTAAAAAACTTTAGTTGCTGTCGCCCAGTAAAAAACTTAGCTTGCTGTCGCCCAGTAAAAAACTTTAGTTGCTGTCGTCCAGTAAAAAAAACTTAGCTGAAGTAAACAACTTAGCTGCTGATGCCTAGTACAGAACTTTAGCTGAAGTCCAGCCAAGTGAATGTAAAGAACTTTTGTTATTGACGCTCAATGAACGTAAACGTAGCTGTTGATAACCAGCAAAAGACTTTATTGTTACTTGTCACTGTGTTAGAGAACCATAGTTTGACATAGATCAACTTGTCGGTTAGAGATCTTCCTACTCCGTATCCGGCGCATTTTTTGTGACTTTTGTGTATTATCCCAAACGACCCTCAGATCGACTCATTTTACTTTATAACCAGATAAACTTTATGTATGTTTTAAGTGCTTTTGAATAAGCGAACATTGTAATGGAGAAGGTTCCAGTAGATAATCCATTGGAAGCTTCAGGTTATGACATTAACGGCGATGAAGATGAACATTCTCAAAGGCCTAGGCGTGACATTAAGCCTACTGAAAAAGGTAGAGATTACCAGATTGAGGTCAAAACTAGAAACTTTGCAAGACAACGAACATTCTTGGAACGAGCAATCGGTGAGGTAGTAACAGAGCTTAACCAAGAAACTCCTAATCAAGAGTCGTTAACCAGTCAAAAACAAATTGTTTTGAGCATGTACAAGGATCTTGGTGACATAGAGAAAGGTCTTCGTAGTATTGGTAGCGGTGAAACCATTCAGGAAAGTTGGGATGATGTTCAGAGAACAGTTCAGAACATTATGTTTGACATTGATCGAGCTCTTGACAGACAAACGACTAGTGTGCAGGTGGCTAAGGAGCCTACTTCCAGGCATAGCAGTGTTACACCTAGCGTTGGGTCATCCACCCACAAGTCAGCCAGTGGTAAGACTGCCAGCCATAAAGCAGCTAGCATTACGTCAGCCATCCACAAGTCAGCTAGCCACAAGTCAGGTAGCAGGAGATCAGGTAGCCAAGTAGCTTCTCGCGCCGAGTCTCTCCGCTCTAAAAGTGTTAGCTCTGAAGACACTAAATTGGCTCTTAAACTAGAGGCTGCTTCCCTGGCCATAAAAGTGGAAGGTGACGCAATAAAGGAAGCTCAGTTTAGTGAACTGGATCTCTTACAACAACAATATGCTGAGAGAACAGCAGCTAGGCAGACTGAGGAAGCTGAGAGAACTGCAGCTAGGCAGACTGAGGAAGCTGAGAGAACAGCAGCTAGGCAGGCTAAGGAAGCTAAGAGAACAGCAGCTAGGCAGGCCGAAGAAGCAGCTAGGCAGGCTGAAGACACAGCTAGGCAGGCTAAGGAAGCTGAGAGAATAGCAGCTAGACAGGCCGAGGACGCAGCTGAAGCAGCTCTTGAAGATATTAAACAGAAAAAGGCTTTGAGACAAATTCAGTCCACCGAATTGAAAATTAGCTTAAGAGAACAACAAGCTATGTTACAAGTATTGGAACAAGGTGAATCCGTTCAGCAGGATCTCCCTGATCTACCGTCAGTTGATTTGTTGAACACTAGGTTCCACCCTCGTCCTTTCGTTCCCTTGTACAGTCTTGTAGCCCCTCCTCTAAACAATGAACAAACAGCGATAGGAATAGGGACAGGTGCTGCCGTCATTGCTGACCAAGGGACACACCAGCCATCCTTGGACGCCACGTCTGTTCCTGTCTGCCAAGCTGCCGTCATTGCTGATCAAGGGACACACCAGCCAGCCTTGGACGTCACGTCTGTTCCTGTCTGCAACGCCGCCAGCACCCGTGACATCTCTACTGTCAACGCTGCTGTCACCAACTTCATCGCAGGAACCACAACGACTGAGCCACGACAGCACGCGTTACCTGTCGTGGACCTCGTCGTTGGAGTCAGCGCCTCTACAAGCGCCGCTACTACCAACAACGCCACCTACGAGGCGTACGGACCTCAACGTAGAGAGGATGTCAACGCCCCCCATCACGTCGGAACGAGCGCTCCTTTCGTCCATCAGGAGCCCTTCACACCCAACTACACGACGGCTGCAACTACATCCTCCATGCGGCCTACAGCGCTGCTGACCACACTGCAGCACCCTCTCGGTGCATACACTGGTCAGCCGCCTCTGCACAACGTTGGACACTCAACGACAAGCGTCACAGGCTCTCGCCCGCCTGATCTCGACCACACAGGTTGGTCCTATCACCTACCAGAGACAAGGGAAGGTGATGAGACGCAAGAACGACACACCTACTTCCCAGAAGAACGTCACCAACGCATGGACCACAGACGTTTTCAAGTTACCCCACCCTGTTTCCCCTATGATACCCACCTACATCCCAAACCAGAGCCTTTCGTGCCCACATTCCTGGACCCACATCAGACCACCCCCAAAGTTATTTGGGAAAACGAAAACGCAAGGCCCCCTGCGTACATGAACTTTGACAAGGAATGTCATGCAGATCGTCCATTTGCCACCTACCCCCCGTCTGCGTACTACCAACGTCCACTTGCTACTCCTGCCAAGCAGGACACTCCTATGGACTCTCTCGCCAAAACCCTATCAGACGCTCTGATGATCAACCGTTTGCCGATGCAGGAGCCGTGCATTTTTGTTGGTGACCCTCTCCAATATCCAATTTGGAGATCGTCGTTTGCGTTCCTCATCGAGAGACAAAACATAACCAGCAGTGAGAAGTTATTGTATCTGCAACGGTACATCGGAGGTCAAGCAAAGGAGGCCGTGACCGGCTTCTTTCTGCTAAGAGAAGGTGATGCCTACGAGAGAGCCATGGAAGTGCTGGAAAATCGGTTCGGCAACTCATACGTCGTTTCGCAAGCTTTCCGGACCAAGCTGGACGAATGGACCCCAGTCAAAAGCAAGGATCCCAAGGGACTCAGAAGTCTGGCCGATTTCTTGCAGCAATGTTCCGTTGCTGCCCAGGAAGTTGGTGGACTGAGCATCCTGGATGATGCCCAGTACCTACGGAAGATCGTCGGAAAGCTCCCAGACTGGATGAGTCACAGATGGTCTAGAACAGTTGCTCGAACTAAGGTTGAAAAGAAGAGGTATCCTCTGTTCAATGAACTCGTGTCGTTCGTTACCCTCGAAGCAGACATTTCTAACGACCCTGTTTTCGGCTTGACAAGTGCATCGGGGACACCAAGAAAGTTCACAACGAACCTGTCAACCCTGACAGAGGATGTCACCGCATGTCTGCACTGTCAACTTCCGGACCATGACGCTGGGACATGTAAGGAACTCATAGTGAAGCCTCTGGTTGAGATACGAGATTTTCTGTTCAAGAACCGTATCTGCTACGGATGTCTCAGAAGTAAGGATCACCAGAGCCGTCAATGTATGCAGAAACAGACGTGCAAGAAGTGCAAGAAGGCTCATCCCACTTGTCTTCATGATGACAATTTCAAGTATCAGAACAGTATGAGTGAAAACAAAGGGGCGAGTGAACACAAGAACAATTACCGTACCTCTGCTGCTGACGTTCAAGAGCCACTGTCATCGTCGACCCCTACGGTGTCTGCTCTTAAGGCCAGCGAGGAAAACAGCATCGGTTTCACGTCTATGATCGTTCCCGTTCTCGTTTCCAGTGACTCTAACCCCAACGTAGAAGTGCTGACGTACGCACTACTGGACACTATGTCCAACGCCACTTTTGTAGTGCAGTCAGTGGCTGAAGAAGTTAAAGCCAAATCGCAGCCGACTACACTCAGGGTCTCCACACTGACTGAGGACAATGCTGTGGTCTCCGGCAGGAAGTACTCTGGATTGCGTGTCCGCTCTCCTACCTCCAGTGAGTTTGTCAGGCTCCCTTCTGCCATCTCACGACCTTACCTGACCGTTGACCCCACTCATATCCCCACCTCAGAGACTGTCAAAGCTTACCCACATCTCCAACACCTGTCTCCAAAACTGCCCCCCTTGTACCCTGACTGTGAAGCAGGCCTCCTCATCGGCTACGACTGCGCTGAAGCCCTCATGCCCCTAAACGTTGTCCAAGGACTGCCATTTGCAGTAGAGACTAAGTTAGGTTGGAGCATCGTCGGCAAGGCACCGCATTCCGTCGCCTTTGATGGCATAGCCTCGTCCATGCGCGTCATCGTCAAGCCAGGATCGAGGGAAGAAGAACGTGTAGCTCACGTCTACAAGGTACAGGTGGACGAAGTCTCGTGTACTGACCCATTACATGTTATGGAAAGAGACTTTGCAAGTGACTCAGGATCCATGTCCCAGGACGATGTAAAGTTCAAGAAGATCGTGAAGGTCAACGAAGCTGGTCACTTCGAGATGCTCTTACCATTTCGACCAGAGAAACCGTTCCTCCCCGACAACAGAGGTGCCGCAGTCAAGCATCTGAAGGGCCTGAAACGCCAGTTCAAGAAAAGGCGTGGGTACCGTGATGACTGCGTCAAGTTCATGAAATTACTCTTGTACGGACTGATCGTGACGTGTTTTGCCTCTAGGGCAATCCACATTGAAACCCTGGATGACATGTCAAGTGATTCCTTCATCAACGCCCTACGCATTGTTGTCTCCATGCGAGGAAACATATCACGCATTTGGTGTGACAAAGGAACGAACTTTGTAGGTGCATGCAATGAGTTCAAACTGGCATGGAAGGAGATGGACTCTGAACGACTGACATCAAAGATGCTGGAAAGCAAATGTGAGTTCAGGTTCAACCCCCCTGCAGCTAGTCACATGGGTGGCGTTTGGGAGCGTCAGATCCGAACGGTACGCAGCATCCTGAATGGTCTTCTCAGAAGATCAGGCCAGCGTCTCACTACCTCATCACTTCGTACGTTCCTATACGAGGTGATGGCCATCGTGAACAGTCGACCACTGTCTGTCGAGTCATTGGAATCGGCAGATGGACCACGCCCTTTGACCCCCAACCACGTCCTCACCATGAAGTCAGGTGCCATCCTTCCGCCCCCTGGTGTGTTTGAAGATCCAGACCTGTACGCCAGGAAACGTTGGCGCTGTGTCCAGCGGATGGCAGACGAATTCTGGCTGCTATGGAAGAGCCAGTACCTTTCACTCTTGCAGAAACGTCGTGTCTGGCAACGTCCCCAGGCAAACGTACAGGTGGGAGATGTTGTTGTCTTGCATGACCAGAGCTTGTGCAGATCAGAGTGGTGCATGGCTCGTGTAGTCGAAGTGATGCCGGGATCTGATGGACTGGTCAGACGAGTGAAAGTGCATGTTGGAACAAAGGCTCTAGACAATCACGGCCGTCCCACTAGTGATAGTCGCATATTAGAGCGACCTATTCACAAAATGACTGTGTTAGTAGATCGTGAAAATCACAAAGACAAAGCTGTGTAAGCGAACTGAAAGAACATTGAACGTTGGAGTGTTTTTCCAATTTGACAGTTGTAGATTGTTGCAGTTTGTTTTTATACCAGATGATGTAACAGACATTTATGGTTTAAGTGGTGCGTTTTTTTTTTTATGCCGTCGAGTAAATGACTAACGGCATTTAGTTGAAACGTGATGTGTTGAAACCCTGAAAGTGATTGAACCATAATAGTGCTGTGTAAATGTTTTGCAACACAATGGTTTTGAGTTGTAAATTTGAAATGTCTAAATCTGCGTTTTTCTTCTTTTGATATAAGGAATATGCTTGTACAAAGGTTTTTTGAAGTAAATTATATTAATATAATTTCCGGTGGGAGTGTGCATGCCGATGTGGCATGCAGTCACCTATTTTGTTGTAATTACGTTTGATCAAGCCATTGCACGATGTAAAAAGAAGTAAACCGTGTTTTTATTGTGGCACCTTGTTGTGACCCGTTTTGTGGAGCGTTAATATTTTTACGTGAAATTCACGTGCTCCTTGTTCAGTTGTTGTGACCTGGTTTTGGTCGGAGCGTCACAAACTGCGTCGTTTAGTTCTAGAACACCGTGAGATTCACGTGCTATTTTCCGTGTTTTGATTTTGAGGTGAGCCCTGCGAATCTGCGTTGCAAGTTTTAGAATACGTGTGACTCACGTGTTTTTAGCTTTGTGATGTCAGCTAGTTCCTTGATGTTCTTTCTGTTAAATATACCGTTTTAAGTTTTGGGCATGCACGGAGTGCGTGATCGGTTACTGATTGGTTGTAAAATAGTAGTTTCACCCGATTCTGTCTTAGGAATGTTGTTGGTTGGTCAATCCGGTGACCTTTGACTTTTGAATAACTATTCCATGTTAGGTTTTTGTTTCCATAAATACCGCTGCTTGACTCCTGTCTCGTCAGTCGATCTGAGGGTTTTAGGAAGCGTTTGGTTTTGATGTAAACGTATGAAGGTTATCAAGTGAACCAACGGAGTGTTTCTTATGTTTTAACGTCAACGTAATGTTCTTGGAGACAGTTGTTTCTCAAGTGTGAATCGTTTTGTGCCCTTCGTTTGTGAGGCAACACGTTTTTGGTACTGCTGGTCAACCCACACAGCGCATAAGGTAATTTTGTTGTTACTTGTTTGTGTTGTGTTTTGGTCGCCATTTTGTAATGACTTTGTGAGTTGTTTATGTATAACGTGAGTTGAAAGTCTGACTTGTTGTAGTGTTTCTTTATTGTGTGTTCAACTGTTCTAGTGTTGTGAACGTACAGCAATGTTTTGTAGACGCTAGAAAGTCGCTAATGTTTATAATGATAACTTGTGTTTTCTGTGGTTAACGAAGTTCGAAGTGAAACGTTTTCTCCGACTTTTTCAGCCTTACGTTAAAAGAATTTAGGTAAAAGAAGCTTGCGGTCTGTGGTGATCGTTTGTAAACGGGCTTATTTCTTGTAACGTTATTGAGGGAAAGTGGATGAGTAAATATCTTGTTTGTGACTTTGATTAACGCAGGAACGTTGTCGTTAGACTTTTTTGGTATGACAGTTTGCTTTGTATTCCTGGCCTGATGAGTCAACGTTTTGTATTTTTCTGAAACTAGCCATTTTGGTTTTAAACGTATGTATGCTAAGTTTCTTGAGTATTCTTAGTGCTTATGGTATTGTTGAACGTACGGAACGTAATTCTTTATTGTTGTTGAACGTACAGAACGTAACTCTTTATTGTTGTTGAAGGACTAACCAACGAGTGTTTGGTAATTGTAACTTTCTTGTCTGTTTGTCTTCGCCTGTCTTGTGATTGTTTATTTTTCTTGTATTTACTTCTCGTGTCTTGTTAATGCTTTTGATACTTTTGCCATGTCTAATAATTTGTTTTCTTTTCTCTTTTTCTTTCTGTCCATAAGTTTTTTACCGCAATAAGTAGTATCGCAATAAGTAGTATCGCAATACGTAGTACTGTAACTATATATCTATACATTACTGATCCCTAGTGTCAGATGTAAAATAATAAACCAGTACTTTTGCGCGTTATCGCTTGTAACCTGTGTTTGTCATTTCGTATGAACAATATGTAGTACCAGCCTCGCTCACGAAGGCGCGCACAGTTGGACTGAGCTTCGACAACATTGTTATTCAGTCCGTCGACGCCGACAAATACCTGGAAGCTTTATTGGACACACAAAATGAGCTGGAGAGAGAGAGAGAGAGAGAGAGAGAGAGAGAGAGAGAGAGAGAGAGAGAGAGAGAGAGAGAGAGAGAGAGAGAGAGAGAGAGCCGGACTACCGTGTCAATAACTATGATGTTTTATTATTTTACATATTCATCACATTTACATTCGTCGGTATAAAAACAAAAACAACCCAACGGCTTGTAGGGGTTTCTTCAAAGCAAAATTATAACTGTTAGACGTGTTTACAAATATGTAAATGGCAACAACAAAAATGTTGTATCCTACATACGTACGTGAGAGAGGCCACCCATGTGATACATAAACCACCTCTTTCCACGTGTGTATAATTATATCATCTAAATAAGGTGGGGTCAAACTACAGTCTGGTGGGGACCTCATTTTCAACTGCTGAGGATGACAATTGACATAGTCACCAAGACAAACTTCTCTTTCGAAACACTTTTGCGTTTGCTGTTTCCTCTGGAAGAACTTTGAGAACTTACACGTGACGCTAAAATTCCTATTGTGACGTCCTTTTGCTTTTGACGTCAGATCTGCAGAGATTTCACGAGACTTTCGAAGAGATCGAGGTTCAAGAAGACACGTTTTCAATTCAGACTCTTCGACTCCGGGACGTTTGAGGTAGAAGGCACGCAAGTACAGAATGTTGAACAAACAGACTACTATACGTGACTTGCTGTGTGATTCCAGGTTTACACTCGCATTCGCTCGCATTGCAATATTTTTAAAAAAAAGTCGCGTGAAGCGATATCAAAACATTTTGTCAATATGTTTCCCTGAAACTTAGATCAACACTGAAACCTGTCACCACAGAGACTACATATATGTAGTAAGGTCTGGCTAGCTGAAGACCGAGACGGGTCACGCTCGTCTCCGCGAAGCATGCACGTATTACCTAAATAACCTATTTCCTTTTATTGTGAGCACATGTTTCTTTGCCTCAGTATTGAACTGTTCATTTTTTTGTACACGATTATAGCACCCTTTTCCATTTCACGTCTATAGAGAGAGAGGCATTGTAATCTAACTCCGCATTTAACGCAAAGAATCGGCAATTCCAAGGACTTTCTTTCAATTAAAATATGATACCACCTTTCTGTACTCTACTTAATCATCTCCCAATCACCCCCCCCCCCCTTTTTTTCTCTCTCATATAATGTTTACTGTGGAGGGCGGGGGACATTTTACCTTTAGTTCGGAGGCCTTCTTTACCAGATCTGATTCAAGGGCATTTATCAATTGAAATGTGTTACCACCTTTCCGTACTCTTCAAATTCATTACCACCCCCACCCCTCTCTTAATGTTTTCTGTAGAGGAGGGGGGGGGGGAGAGGTAGACATTTTAACTTTATACCAGAGACCTTCTTTACCAGCCCTGACGCGCTGCACAGTGTGCTGGCAAGTTTATGGTCATCTTTTTGTTCCCATCCCATTGTTGTTTTTTAAATGTCCCTAAAAACATGCATGTAAATTGCCAGCTTTGCACTTTCCAACCAGACACAATTGCAAGCCTGTTCGGCGGAGCCTGGCACACACAAACAAAGTTACCACCCACTTGGTGATTTCGTCGTGCACCCCACCCCTGGTGAAAGACATCCATTTCAGTAAACGTCAACGCTTGGAAATAGAGAAAGAAGGCTGACTTCAGTACATTTTCTATAACACGTGAGTGGATAGGTTATAGGTACCCTTTCTCCTCTCTTTCTTGGTCCGTCTGTCTGTCTGTCTGTATGTATGTATGTATGTCTGTGGGTCTGTCTGTCTGTCTCCGTCTGTCTCTCTATCCGTCTCTGTTTCTGTCTCTGTCTCTCTCTGTCTCTCTCTCTCTCTCTTTCTCTCTCTCTCTCTCTCTCTCTCTCTCTCTCTCTCTCTCTCTCTCTCTCTATCTTATCTCTCTCTCGATGTTTAATTCATGATTTTCACTCGAATAATCTACGCGAGAAACAGACAGCTATATAGACAGTTTTGTTTATCATTTCCCACCACCATCACGAAAGGCCGCCTCTCGCTGAACAGACAGTGGCAGACAGACGGACAGAGGTAGACAGAGACTGATAAAGACGGCAAGAGACGAACTGAGAGAGAGACAGGTACTGTCATAGACAGACAGACAGAGACCGTGAAACAAACAATAACAGTGACGCAATGTCTATCAATTCGTCTGGTAAGCAATGCAGCTTTATCGAACACAGACATTAAGAGTCAATCTCACACCGTACATTCCACACCCGTACCCAGAATGTGAACTTTCATCCCATTAATTCTCGCCTAAAAGACAACTATAGACTGTGAGATTAGTTTTTGTTCAAATCACGATTCACACCCGTGGACTGATGTCTGTGTGGTAACAGTTTCACTGCACTCCCTAACTCAATTACCGAGCTCAAAAGAAATGAACAGACAAAGGCCTTGCCTGCCCAATACATTTTTTGCTCCAGACAATGTCACGGAGAGTATCCGTTTGGCGTAAACCCATGAACAATTCAGGGTAGTTTTCAGTACGCGTCAATGTCTATGTGGATACAGACAGAAAGACTGACAGCAGGGACAGAGACTGGGGGTGTCAAAAAAAGTACTCTGCGAGAGAGAGAGAGAGAGAGAGAGAGAGAGAGACAGACAGACAGACAGACAGACAGACAGACAGACAGACAGACAGAGAAAGACAGACAGAGAATGGTTAGAGTGACAGACAGACACAGACATACAGACACAAAGAGACAGACAGACAGAGAGAGACAGAGAGAGACAGAGAGACACACACACACACAACCACACAACCACACACACACACGCACACCACACACACACCACACACACACCACACACACACACACAAACACCATCCTCACGCCCTTCCCCAAAAACAACGTACCAACAACTCACCTTTCAGCGTTTGCCTCAACATGGTCCACATCAAAGCAGTCTGGCTGGTTCGCTTGCTCATGTAGTTCTCCTTGACGTACTCTTTCAGGATTCTCCAGCCTCTCTTGGCGTTCTCCACAGTCTTTCGGCTCGGTTCCGGGGGAGGTCGCACCAGACCCCCGAAGCCGCCACCCGTAAGGCCAGTGTTCCTTTTGCGGAGTCGCAGAAACCTGCCAGCCGCTCCCGCCACGCAGAGACCTCGGGCGGCAACGTTGACAGTTGGAGGAGGAGGAGGTTTGGAGTAGTCAGGGTATCCGTAGAGGTCGACCATGGTTTCCTGGAAGATGGAGCTGGCTTGGAAGGACGGTCGGTGGCGTCCGAAGTTGTCTCCCGACCCGTGGATATTGCGCACGTGGTCTTCGAAGCAGTCCCAAGCTCGCGAGGTGTTGGTGCTGGTTGATGGGGAAGGAGAGGAGGAGCGGACTCCGTCGCTGCTTTCTCCTCCTCCTCCTCCTCCTCCTCCTCCTCCACCCACAGCGGAAGGGACGCCGGACACAGACGGGTGCCGTTGTCGGAGGTCGTCGGAGGACTCTGATGAAAAGGTCCCATTGAGACTGTGGTGCAGGCGGTCTGAAGAGCTTTTCGGCGACTGCAGGTCTATACTGCCGAGAGACAGTTCTTCAGACCTCGACGGAAGGCGTCTCCTTGACTGACAGTTGGCGCTTCGTAAGCGTCCTCCAGCTAGTATCTCTGGTAAACCGTTGCCGTTTGAACGTCTCTGCGGGCTAGGGGATGCGGTTCTTTGGTCTTGAGTTTCACCACCGGTACTAGCACCGCTATCTTCTCGTGATTTTGGTCCCTTCCCTTTGCTGCTACTGCGCCGTTTTCGGATCCCGGGAGCGCTTTTGGGAGGCGCTGGTTTTTGCGGCGAAGAAACAGTTCCTTTGATGAACTGAGGAGAGTCCGATCTTGAAGAACCCCCTGAACCGTTCTGAGGTGGTCTTTTAGCGGACTGGGACCGCTTTTTCTGAAAGGCTGCATTTTCAGAGAGCTTTGATCCCGGATCTCCAGCGGAACAGTCGAAGCTGTTAGCATGTTTTTTGCTTGCCCAGGACAGAGAGGCGTTGTTGACTCTTCTGTTGTGGGTCTCTTGGTTCTTCTGCTCTGGCTCCTCGTCTTCGGACTCCATGACGTCATGAAGACTCAATCTGAGGCTCGCTCCGTGAGCCTTGCTGAAAGCCACTGGCGGGAGGACTGTTAGCACATCGGCCCTCATACTGAAACGCTACTTTGTCCTATTTTTTTTTTTAAGTAGTTCAATGTCGATATGCTTTTGGTTTACAATAGCATATCAATGTCTATCATATTGGTAGTTACTAACAGTATGTCCATTCTGACTGTACTCCGATGTCTTTTTCCTCAGACATTATAATTATCAGTACGTAAATTTTTCTTGACCCCTGAATGACTTGTCAGGCACTTTACAAAAACATTACCAGCACACACATTTATCTTCTTTGTTCAGGCACGATTCTTCTTTTCACAAGCACACGTCCGTGCAGGGAGATCCAAGAAGAATAGGTGTCCTCAACTTGATTCCCGGGTCTGGTTTTCTTTGCAAAGCTTTCTGCTTTTGGTCTCCCAAAAAAGTAGCCAGTGATTGTTTGATGGTTGACAAACACGACTCAATGACCCTTCGTTACATACCTTTAGACTCCAAGAACTTACTGTAAAATACAGAAGCGTTTTGTCCAAGCGTAGAGTTAAAGCGTGTATGTTTTACTCGGTTAGCTTTTTGCTAATGCTGGCTTCCAGTGTAAGGTGCCAAGTCAAAACGATTATGTTTTTACACAGATGCCTAAGCTTTTACTTCAGCTTTGTTCCAGTGTATGCATGTATCTGAAAGCAGGCTTTTTTTCTTCTAAGTGGCAAAAAAGAAAGGGCTCGACGTTAAGTACCCTTGTCATACCATTTTACCGATGGACATTTTTGTGGAGATAAGATCCGAAGACAGATACAATTATGTTCCACTTGTGAAAACGTTGGTGCCGTCAGTGTCGCGCCTTTGTTTGCCAGAAGTCAATAGCAGAGGACTATTGAGATTTTTGTTGAACAAGATCCTAGTTCCTGATTGCGTCTGATAATGGCTATTGGTCGAATATTTTCAGTGATAAGGATGAACTTTACCTATATTTACTTACTCGCTTGTTTGTCGGGTGAACAAGAGTACAATCGCATTGTGTCGACCAAGTTAATTGACTGTTCTGAGGTGCGTGGTGTGAAAGCGCGGGATCTCTTGAAGTTTGTTCTTGGAATTGTCGTCACAAGTTGACGGACCAGAAGATGTTTCCTCGAGCTCTTGTAGAAAGTATAGGTGAGTGTCTTCTCTGTGTCCGTCTTTTCCGCTTCAGTGCGGGATTCCGTCGTAAACGCGTTCTGCACTCAATGACCATAAGGGTGAGGTTTGCAATTCAGAAAATGTACATCAGCGCGTTCTAGACACAAAATTCAGAAAACCTAAAATCAAAAGTTATTGTGTTAAATATCCACAAAAGCGCAGAACAAATAATTTATTACCATGGCAATAATTTCCACATCAACATGGAACAAGACACACGAGTTATCAATCCATCAGAAAACACAAGAAGCACAAGCTAAAGCAAATATTCTCCCCGTCGTTCCTTTCTGTTGATCAACTCACAGTTGTCTATTCTTTGGTAAATTTAAATATGTATTATCCATCCTTCACTGTAAGTCCAGCACCGATGCTACTCCGCAAAGCATCTTCCACAAATTGTCTCCCTTCGTGTCTCTTTCCTTCTCCCACTCACGCCGGCTTTTGATCTTCGCCCACTGGTCACTCAGTCTCTGGACAATGTCTTAATCCAGACAGGGTTTGATCGACCACTCTCAGAGAGGCTGGCAAACGAAATGAGTCCGAGCAGTAGATAGGTCTTAGCCACGACACAGACACAGGACACACATATTGCCACGCAACGCTCTATTCCAGAACAAGCACCTATCGCTAGCACCACCACCACTACCACTACGGCGATCAAACAAGCGACAGGGAAATGAATGCCATCTCTGGTATAACGCCTCCCCTCTCTTTTTACCTGCCTGTCTGCACCACTCACTATCGCTGGACTCACGGCGTCGTGTTGTTGCGTTGTACGAAGACTTGGTGGAACATACCGGGCAAACGAAATACTCCTTCTGCGGCTCTGGAGTTAATATACAATCCGGCCACACAAACGAAATGGGTGGTGGGACTAGATAGGCAGTGTCTCAGGGAAAGGCATTTCCTGAGTTCGAAGGGAGACTCCTAACGGTACTATATAATTGGGGGTGGTCTGGTTTCTAGAGAGAGAAGAAAGGCAAAGAAGCGGGTAGGTAAGAGAGTGGAGAGTTAGAATGAAGGGGTGCAAGAAGGAGAATATGGGGTATATATATGGCGTGGCAAAGGAAGGGGGTGGGGCAGGGTAGGAAAAGATTTACGTCTGTGCCTTTGGATGAATAGTGAAGTTTTACATGTGTTCGTGCGAAACAAAGGAAGAGAGAAGAACCCTTATCAGTGAAATCAGAAACAAGAAGTCGAGAACTAAAGAGAGTAACAGAGAAAGTAGTTTTATTTGAAGCCGTGAAGTCTTCAATGCCGGACGTGTAAGTGGTGTATTTATCAATGGGGATGGCCACTTTGAAATAAAAGCTTTCGAAGTGCCCTCAAACAGTGTGCTGGCCACGTATATATTATAATGCAATACATTGCTCATAGAAGGGCTGCAATATTGCAACTTTCATTCTGACACTTTTTTCCTTAATTTGTTTTTAGTAAAAACTCGATTGTGCAAATATTTTTAATTGAAAGAATTCATTGGGAGCGGGAGACAAGATGGGGGGGGGGGGGGGGGCGTGTTTAAACAATTTGCTATTCTTCACGAGAAGAGAGGGGACCGTATCAAATGTCGAGGGTTCGGGCGGGAGCAGATAATAGAAGACTGATTTGCATCACAAGGAACAAAAAGAAACGGTTCTACAAGAGCAAATACTTTCACACTATTACAACACTGCGACTGTATTCAGAACAGTGGAAACCATAAGAGGAGATTTGATGGGAGTGTACATGGATAAGTACATATGGAGCAGGACAGCGAAGGGGAAAATGGAAGGGGGTGGGGGTTTGGCTTGGGGGGAGGGGGTCGAAACATACCTAACATACCTAGTGTTAGCTACACCACCATACATAATTATTATGGAGCTCAGAAACAAGCAAGTGACAAAGATGAAAACGTGTCAATTCCATGTCGCGGGGAACTCCACGATCACGCTTATAATACACACTCGACTTGTGTGCGATACGGTGCCATGCCATGCTTTTACTGCTATTAGCCCCCTTCGATCGTTGCCCCCACGCCAAATATCACAGGGGTTTTGTTATGAACATGCACCGTTATAAATGCGAACGGTCGTCGGGTTAGCCAGGCAATTACTGGACTGATCAAACACGGGACGTGAGGTGGTGACTGTTAAAGCAAGACGCACGTCTGACCATTGAGCCGGACATATATATATTGTACAAGCAAAACTCACGCCTGCACTCCTCAAAGAAAGAGTTATAGATATAAGGCGATAGTTACCATTTTTGTTTGTTTGTTTGTTTGTTTGTTTCATTTGTTGTTTGTTTGTTTCATTGTTTGTTTGTTTGTTTGTTTGTTTGTTTGTTTGTTTCATTTGTTGTTTGTTTGTTGGTTGGTTGACTGACATCCAAAGTTGTTCTCTCTCTCTCTCTCTCTCTCTCTCTCTCTCTCTCTCTCTCTCTCTCTCTCTCTCTCTCTCTCTCTCTCTCTCTCTCTCTCTCTCTCTCCCTCTCTGTGAGAAACTCATTAATTATCTTTTATATCATTACAGTCACCGAACCACCCCCAAAAAACCATGATCCTCTCTGCTAACTCAGAGCTAATATTAAACCCCAAAAGGGACAGCCTTCACAAATTGAAAAGTGTGATGAAATTTCATCTCTTCCTTTGTAATCGACTCCTATTCACACTTGACAAGCCAGTGTTCTCTCTCTATCGATACTCAAAAGATCTCGAAAAGCAGTATGTATATTGCAATGCCTTACCCGTGATGAGTCTTCGGCTTCGCTAGGCTTTTTGAGTTTATTCTGTTTAGTTTGCTCTGTGGACTGTCTTTCTTGGCCTTTGGTATGACTGGTTTGTTTCTCATGTAAATCTAGAAAAAAGACACCCGAACAATGAATGGTAATCCCCTGTCGAGAGACTTCGGTGACCTTCGTGTGTGATCGTAAAGAATGACTCAGGAATTGTTGTTCACCTGTTCCTTAATGTCGGAAAATCGACTTGTGTGCGTGTTGTCTTCTTCCGCATGGTTTGTTTGTCGACTGATAAGTTTTGACATTGTTGTGTGATGCGTCCATGCAGATTGATGTTGTTGTTGCAGGCAGGAAGGCAGATTGTTTGTTTGTTTGTTTGTGTCTTTCCTTCTTTCTTTCTTTCTTTCTTTCTTTCTTTCTTTCTTTCTTTCTTCGTTCCTTTGTTTCTTTGTTTTTGTGTTTGTTTGGTTGTTTGTTTGTTTAGTTGTTTGTTTGTTTGTTTGTTTGTTTGTTTGTTTGTTTGTTTGTTTGTTTGTTTTGTTGTTTGTTTGGTTGTTTGTTTGTTTGTTTGTTTGTTTGTTTGTTTGTTTGTTTTGTTGTTTGTTTGGTTGTTTGTTTGTTTTTGTGTTTGTTTGGTTGTTTGTTTGTTACTTTGTTTCTTTCTGTTTTTCTTTCTTTTTTACATTTAGTCAAGTTTTGACTAAATGTTTTAACGTAGAGGGGGAATCGAGACGAGGGTCGTGGTGTATGTGTATGTGTGTGTGTGTGTGTGTGTGTGTGTGTGTGTGTGTGTGTGTGTGTGTGTGTGTGTCTGTCTGTGCGTGTGTGTGTGTAGAGCGATTCAGACCAAACTACTGAACCGATCTTTATGAAATTTGACATGAGAGTTCCTGGGAATGATATCCCCGGACATTTGTTTCTTTTTTTCGATAAATACTTTTGATGACGTCATATTCGGCTTTTTTGTAAAAGTTGAGGCGGCACTGTCACACCCTCATTTTTCAATCAAATTGATTGACATTTTTGTAAAGCAAT
>NC_090249.1:30770269-30782769 GCF_037325665.1 Littorina saxatilis
CACAGACGATATTAGATTCAACGATAGTCAAACACATACGTGTACAGCTGTGCATTCCTTAATAATTCAGGTATGTGCCGAGCAAGTTTGGTGCAAATTGGTTTGTATTCAAGTGTGTAGCCCGAACACACCCAAAACCACCGCAGTTTTCCGCGAAATGCATGGGGTTTGCTTACCTTTATAAGACAGGTCGTTCATGATGATACGGACAATACACCATTGTTGAAGACACTATTAACGTTTTGGACTTTTAACATTTATAATTATGAAGTATATTCATCGCCCTGACTTCGGAAAAGAATTAGTATTGCGTGTTTAACGACGTTTTTGTTTACTGTTGCCAAGGTGTGATGCTTGCAGGAAAGTCTGTACAGTCAAGTAGGCTCAGGGGGAGTTAATAATTTCTCACCCGGATGGTTCGGAGATCAAGCATATCCCTTGGTGACTACGCCGCCATAACGGCTAAGGCCAATAACCACCACACCCACATGTCACGTGTGGTCATCTGGGGACTAGCATTTCTCTATCTCTTCATGGCTTTGTCAGTATTGGCGTTAACCGGTAATTACCGGTATTTTTCTGGATAGTTTTCATCATAAAAGTCTGTGTACCAGTTTGAAAAATATTAGCGCCATCACTGTTTTGTTCCAGCGTACAGGGGGTTCGACTCGTGGTCAGCTGTGCCAGTTAATGGTTATTTCACCACTGTGAGTAGTGTTTATAGTGTGTGCATGCAAATTGGCAGCATTCCTTAGTGGTGTAATTATTGGTACCCGAATTGTTGATCCGTTGTTGTTGCACTGAGAACGTGGTAACGACAGACTGGGGGTTTATGAGGGGGGGGGGGGGGATTTGGCTACGTTGATTACGGTTTCATAGTGAATATTCTATGTTCATTGTAACTCACATTTTCTTTCATCTTGATTAATTTGTATAGATTGAGTGTGTCCTCCTATCTTGTTCCGATATTGCTGTGACTATCCTTTAAACTGTTTTGACAAGAACTTACGTGTACAGTCATCGCGAGATTAATTAATATTGCCAAGGCTTGTTCGCCATGCTCTGCCATGCGAACGTTTACTTTTTTCTGCTTCATAAATGTATGTATTTATTTTTTATCACGGTTGATACGCATTTTCGGAAAAATGTCATGCTGCAAAATGTGTTGCCTGAAAATTGCTTCCGAATGATTTATTCCTCGATATACCGTATCTCCCGTTTCGGTAATTGCGTCTTTCTGTGCAATCATGCATTGTACGCTTTCTTGTTTGCGGTCATTGTTGTCCAGTAAATGACCAGTTAGGCACTTCGTCCGGTCACAAACCCCCATGTCTGTTGTTATTCATTAAACAGTCTTATTGTTGAAAAGTTCAAAAACGTCTCTGGGAAAATGAAGCGTATGTGCTGCGTTCAGAAAATTGGATTATGACAAAGTCAAGTGGTCTAAAAATAGATCAAAAATGGCAAGCTCTTACAGACAAAAGTAAGTTAAATGTTAAAATTGGTAAATTTTCAAAAGAGGCGTATTCATTTTGACCAAGAAAAGGTGGCCTGCATTTCCATACGGAACTAATGTTGAGAATTCAAAGTGAAAAATTTACAACTCTCATACATGTGCAAACACTGTTGTTTCTTCGGTGCATGTCACAACACTTTTTGGCGGAAAATCTTCAACTGCGGGTTTGTTGTTGTTGTTTTATTTGTTTACATCCTGGACCCTGCTTTCATTTGTTAGTGTAATCATTATGTGCGTATAGCCACACGTCCTAACCACTGAAACACCCCATGCCTTACACACATCTACATGTTAAAACCCTCTTGGCTTATGCTAACAACATGTGACTGGTTTGCAGATTACGTACTGTCCAATACTGCACAATTATATACACCCACCACTGTAATTCGCCCAGATCTATGTCGTTTATGGCTGTAGCTGGAGAATGTCCTGTCCAGTCCAGAATGTCAGTGGCTAATTGGATCTATTTTCCCCTTGGCATTTGCAATTCTTAATTATAGGCTTGAGCAGACCGTACGGATACTGCCGTGCCTTCTTGTCGTCTGCTTTAGGTTCACCATTCAGACAACTTCATCTGCCTTGTGACGAACAATAGCTCAATTCGTTTTCGTTATGTTTTATATTAAGTGTTGTGTCTCATTATTACATCATTATATATAAGATATAATATCAGAAGTTGTGAAAGAAACAATTGAAAGTCAGCAGAGACTTTCTTCTGAGATTTGTTAAAATCTCTTGGCAGAGTAAAAGAGAGAAAGGTATCCCTTCACAGATTTATATAATATGTATAATGGGTGTTTTTTTCTTGTAATGTATTATCTCATTCATGTATACTAAATGTTACGTTGTCTTGCCTTGCCAGTTGTCATTTTTATCCAGTGAAAGGTATACTTTTTTTTATAGTCCCTGAATGACTCTCCGGGTTCAAAGGCCGTAGCTTGAAATTTCAAGAAACACACTTTTTAGCCTTCCCAATACGCCTGACGCTGAAAAGATGACGTGCATGATTATGACCAAAGAATGACCCATGAAACTAATGCTAAGTAAATGCTAAATACAGAACCAAATACAGATCCGTGGTCCGCCTATGACGCACGGTGCCTTTTGTCCAGTATCACATTCGAACCACTCTAAGTCCCCCACATCTGTCGTTGCTGCTAGATGTTGTTCGGCAATGACCAGTGACTGGTCAGTGGCTTGGGCCTAATTTTCGCCTCGTGTCATCGGCGATGGCCCAGGTGTTATTTTGAGGCAGCAAACCAAGCACGTCTCTTGGTGCGGGGGAACCGTACAGTTCCAGCTTTCGCCGCCATCATTGTCCTTAAATAGAATGGGCAAAGGATGAGGTCAACGGACTGTGATAATTTGATTAGCGCGTCAAGTGTCGCTGTCGTCATTCGTGCCGCGCTGTTCTGTTGGCGTGACTGGCACTCGTTGGTTTTGTCGGTGGTGAGCCTTGTGCTGTCTCACATTTTACGGGATCTGCTGTATGTGTTGACGTCGCACGTTCAGCCCGTTCCCTTGTCTGTCCCGCGCTAACCAACAGAAGGTCATGGTATTATTGTCACACGGATGTGGAAGCGCTGGAAAGGTTTCCATGAAGAATGGTGTGTTTGTGCTAACGTGCAGGCGGAACACCGTCACCACAGCAATACTTTTGAATATGCATGATACATGCTTCACGTGCATAACTTCGGTTCGGAGATTGCCCTTGTGTGTGTGTGTGTGTGTGTGTGTGTGTGTGTGTGTGCGTGTGTGTGTATATATGCGTACATGCGTATGTGTGTGTGTGTGTGTGTGCGTGTGTGTACGCGTGTGTGTGTATGCGTACATGCGTGTGTGTGTGTGTGTGTGTGTGTGTGTGTGTGTGTAGTGCCGTCTCACAAACCTCTTCTTTCTTGTCATTCTCTTGCTACCCGGCAGAAGGTCAGGCTGTGACACCCTTTAGGAAGCGCCGGCTAGGATGGTTTGCCTTTTGGCGGAAAAGCCTGTTTTTCCTGTGTGTGCCAACATAAAAAGCAATGTTTTCAACTTCACAGCACCCAAACGCCTGCGGTGTCTACATGTCTCACGTGTGTAAGTCCGAGGTGGAAGGTTTCCCTCTCGTCCTTTAGAAGGATGTTGAGGACATTTTTAGTCCCACAACGATGGTTTGTGCTGCCATGTAGAGCAACGCACAGCAACACTCTCTTTGGTGTGGCTAGTCCTTGTTGCTTTCTACTGAGTCTGTCCTTGTTTCACATTTCACACACCCCCCCTCCACCCCCCACCCCCACCCCTTCCTCCCTTGACAGTTTTATGTTACCCGACAGGAGGTCAAGGTTGTGACCACCTTTTGTTGAACTGAAACTGTTCCCTCTGGACTTAGAGAGTTGCATGAACTCTAAAGGGATACGCTGCATGCGCTGGTGTGTGTGCCAACAATTCGAATATTGATGAAATCCCACAAGACACAACACGCCCACGATATGTTTACGTGTCAAACGCATCAGTTCCTTCGACAGACGTCTCTGTCGCATAGGCTTTCAGAAGTGCTTGGATACGTTGGTGTGTGCCAGCATGTGGAACATTGTTGACACCCCCAGGAGACCCGTACACCCACGATACTCTATAAATTAAAGTGTTCCACTTTTGAACACACATTTTGTAACCAGGAGTGAACACTGTGCGACATACTATATAACTCTACTACCAAATGTGGCATACATGGTAAACACAAACTAGTGTTAAAAATGTGTGCTACTTTTACAGGTAGAATTATGTAATATTCAACACAGTGTTCACAACTGGTTTCAAAAAAGTGTGTTAAAAAAAGAACACTTTGGTTCAGGATGTATGCACACGTGTCACGCGTATACATTTGGTTGACAGGTCGTTCTTACGAAAGAACGCGGAAAGCTTGGTGTGTGCAAATATGTGGAACGTTGTAGACACCCCAGTAGAACCGATATGTTCCATCATCATAAATTCAGTTTGTAGACATCCTGGTGGTATCTCGTGGATGCGTTCCCTTAGAAATTAGGACAGTGCAGACACCCCACAGCACCTGCACGGCCACGTAATACATGATTCACGTGCATTACTTTTGTTTTAAGCGGGGCTCGTTGGTTTAAAGACAACTTGAGTGTAATGGCTTTTCAAGGATTGATGGAATTACACAAAGCGTCTTTTTGTCGGCTTTTGAAAGTGACGGTCTCTTGGGGAGTCTGTGAATTAGCTGGTTATTCGTTATTGAACGAAGACACGTAAATTAGAGGGTCTTTTCGGGACGCACAGTAAGCCTCCCGTAAACCATCACAGAGCTCCCCGAGCGTCTACATACAGTACAAGCATACTTCCATTTGAACGCTCACCGAACGGGAACATCCTGGCTGCTTTCTGTCGAGCGTGAGAAATTTTCAAAGAATTTATTTTCGTGGACTTGGCCTGCTACAACAATGGCGCCTCGTTTTGGTGCTGGACGGCTGTTATGATACCGGAAATCACGCCCGGGCAGTAAGCCTCCCGTAAACCATCACAGATACTGTCAGGCTTTTACACACAGTACAAACACGCTTCCATTTGAACACTCACCGAACGGGAATATCCTAGGTGCCCTACGTAAAGAGCGAGCAATTTTCAAAGAAATAATTTTTCGGACTGTCTCCATCTCAATCGGACCCATCCTGAACTCAGGTCAAAAATGAGTTACTTCCCTTCAACTGGCGATAGCTGTTGAGCGATGATTATCAGAATGATTCGGACCGTGGTGCGTTTTGGCGCTAGACCTAACTTTTAAAATCTAAATAATAAATTCTCAGCTTGTTACACAAACATTCTTAAATAATAAAAGAATTCTTTTTTCATCAAGACAAGATCAGTACAATTCGAAGTTTTGAAAGTTTGAAAAGCCCGAAAGCAGGGTCACGCAAGGTCGTGATTTTCATAGCAGACGACGGTTTATAGGCAGTCAAAAGCCATCGCTAGAGTTCTTATGAATCACATTCGTTTTTTTCGTGAAAAGTCAGAGGTACATAACGTGCTATTGCAGATAAGCTCACAGCGAGCCCCATTCAAATTACAAACTGACGACTGCATTGTGAAAAAGGGAAACTGGATCACACGGGTTCACGATGGCTCAGGGGTAAGATAAACCACGCAAAAATAAATTCTTTGAAAATTGCTCGCTCTTTACGTAGGGCACCTAGGATGTTCCCGTTTGGTGAGCGTTCAAATGGAAGGGTGTTTGTACTGTGTGTAAAAGCCTGACAGTATCTGTGATGGTTTACGGGAGGCTGACTGTGCCTTAAATTGTATTGGGAAAATGAAGTTGCGTTGCGCAAGACTGTTAACACGCACGCTCAGACCCAGACTGGCTCGACCGTACACAGGCAGAGAGACAGACAGACAGACAGACAGACAGACAGACACACACACACACACACACACACACACACACACACACACACACACACACACACACACACACATAATACGAACACAGAGAGAGATACAGAGACAGAAAGAGAGATAGACAGACAGACAGACAGACAGGCTGACTAATAGACAGACAGAAAGACAGAAAGAAAAACAGAGCTACCAAAACCAGATCCGGACGGATTACGTAACAGCGTTAATTTGATTTTCGATTACGGGATTCCCTCGGTTCTCTCAATTCCACACACCCTGGGACTGCTGAATATTGCATACGAAATAACATAGCTTTTATGTGTTTAGTGTAGAAACTATTAGGTCTTTTCGATCTCTTGAGTTCCGTACAATTCAATGCATATTTGATGCGAGCACATTGTCTTTCCGTGAATACACCCAAGAATGGTAACGCCACAGTCTCTGTGGTGATGTGGACACGTTCGTTGTACTTTTATTTGTATTATTAATTCGTGGGTTTAGTTAAAACATCGAAGAAATTGTTAGGTTGGTGTTATTGCCTTTAAAGCCTTTGAAGCCAATACTTTTGGAGTCACGACACGTCTGTGTTAACGGCTGAGGTATAGTTATATTGGGATTCTTTTGTCTTTGAGGCAGTTATATCACGTAGAATCATTGATGTGGACAGACTATATCAGTCTATGTTCGAATTCGTTTCTCAGATTCACGGGTTGTCGAGTGTCTGTGCTTTGGAATGTCAGGAAGTGGGTATAAGGAACGTAAAGAAGGCGCATGAAGGGCGGCAGATTAACAGTTGAATCTTTAATATTTTGATCAGTAGAATAATGGAATACGTTTTTCTATGCTTTGTGCAGACACATGCATCATTATTCACTTATGTAACATCAGGGATGTCGCTTCGCACCAGCAGTCGGCGAAATGCCGAAACTTATTTTTTTCAAATCGTGGTGGAAATGTCACGTCAACAGCTGCCGAAAGCGCCCGGAAATTGACAAACCCTTTTTGGCCATATTGATAAGTTCGCCGAAAAAAATAAATCCGAGAAACGTCCCTGTACTACGTCAACTCTTAATGAATCTTATCGAACCATGGCTTTGAACTGTTTTCCAAATATTCTAGTAACGTCATCACTATTTGAAACATTCTTGACAGTGTCTGTGTGTCTGTCGGTCGGTCGGTCCGTCGTTCAGTCGGTCGGTTGGTCGGTCTGTTTGTCTGTCTTCCTGTCTGTCCGACTGTTTCCCCCTCTCTCTTTCTCTGTTTTGTGTTTGTTTGTTTGTTAGTTTGTTTTGTGTGTGTGTGTGTGTGTGTGTGTGTGTGTGTGTGTGTGTGTGTGTGTGTGTGTGTGTGTGTGTGTGTGAGTGCGTGTATATGTGTATTTGTTTATTTATTCATCAACATTTATATAACGTATAATCATTAGTTGTGTCCCCCTAGTAGGCGAGGGCTTGATGTTAACAAAACACCTGTTTGATTATGCCATTACCCCTCGTTAATAAGGAATTTATCTTGTCCTCTCTCTCTCTCTCTCTCTCTCTCTCTCTCTCTCTCTCTCTCTCTCTCCTCTCTCTCTCTCTCTCTCTCTCTCTTTCTCTCTCTCTCTCTCTTTCTCTCTCTCTCTTCTCTCTGTGTCTCTCTCTCTCTCTCTCTCTCTCTCTCTCTCTCTCTCTCTCTCTCTCTCTCTCTCTCTCTCTCTCTCTCTCTCTCTCTCTCTCTCTCTCTCAATAAATCTCAATTCCCTCATTACATTCCTTGTCGGGAATGTTCAGAAGAATGACTGTTTTACAGAGGTTTGTCTGAAGGCCTTCAAGCGACATTCACACACACACAAAATCCATTTGTTTTCGCTGATAATTGCCTTGTCACCTTGACTCTACAGAGGAAAAATGTCGCAAGTCCCAAAAGACATCTATGAAAATTATTGATTCTAGGGGAATGCGTCTAAATTCAGAGGTGCTGGGATTTTTAAAGCATGGGTTTTGCGTCCAGGATTATAAATCTATCTGCAGGTTGTACTTGTTATTTTTAGTCTCAAGTCCCAAAACACATATGTGAACAGTTTTGATTCCAACAAAATGTGTCAACATCCAAATGTCCTTGGTTTTTAAAGGCTGGGTTGTGGGTCCGAGAAGATAGATGTATCTGCAAGTTGTTTGTGTTCCTGCTTGGTGTTATAAATGGATTTCTGGAACTTGCAGCACAGAACAAATCATTCTAATCCAATCGAGCATTGAATGTGTAATGCACGCTTTCCACAAATGAGGCACAGAAGGCTTTCTTATATGAGAAAAACATGTTTTACATTTACTTTTTTGGACGGAGAAGATGAGTAACGATCAAAGATTCAAAGTGAGAGAAAACAAATCAAAGCAACAACAAAATCACTTCAAAAATTGAACAAAGGCTTTATCGCTTGTGAGTTTGGATTAAAAAATAATGTTAATGTAAAAATCAATGGTTTGAGTGGCTGAGTTCAGTGATTGATTGGTTAACCTGTTCGTTAGATTAGTTGTTTTGTTGTGACGATCTTTATTTTATTTTTTTAATTATTCACATAAAATGAGTAGTCAGGCTGAATTACATTTTTCTTAAATGAAAACTTTTCTGTCTAAATTCCAAATTGTAGATGAAAAACAAAATGTCAGTGCCTCTCTGTACAGGAGTAGTCACAGAGAACGCAACTCACGTTACTTCGAGTTTCTATGGGGGGAAAATAAGAAAAAAATAAGACTATAATATAACATTCCAAATTTTGGATAAAAAACTAAATGTCAGTGCCTTTCCGTACTGGAGTAGTCACCGTGAACGCAAGTCACGTTACTTCGAGTTTCTATGAGAAGCAACGAAAAAGACAAAGAGGACCATGCTTGACAACACTCATGTGGGCGTCTGCATTTCCCATAGGGGATGAGCGAAATGTCCTCAAGGGTTAGCAAAAAGAGAAGAAAAGATCATAGGGCTTGGCAGATTCTAAGCATCGGAAAGGAAAGGGGGACTATCAGAAATGACACCTAAAAGTCATCCTTGCAGACAGGTTAAGAACGGGGAATGGCTTTCAAGGATTTCTAACCAGACAGGCGAAAATCGAGCGAAAGCCCTGTTTGGCTTTTCGGCTGTGTTTTCTAAAAACAAAACACCGGGTGACTATGCTATTCTGCTAAGAGCTGGTACTCTCAGTCTGTCTGACTGCCTGCCTGCCTGCCTGCCTGCCTGCCTGCCTGCATACCTGCATGCCTGTCTGTCTGTCTGTCTGTATGTTTGTTGGTCTGTCCGTATTTCTGTCTGTCGGTGCGTCTTTCTTTGTGCCTGGTTGTTTGTCTGCCTGGCGTTTCCCACTTTTTCCGTGTTGCTCTCCTCTTGGTAAATCACCCTCCTCGGTCCTTCTGTTCTCATTACCATCATGCATGGTGAAAATATATGTCTCCGTCCATCTGACCTTCTCAGTTTTCTATTACTTACGTAACTAATGCCGCCGCTCTGTCTCTGTCTCTGTCTTTGTCTCTGCCTCTGTCTGTCTGTCTGTCTGTCTGTCTGTCTGTCTGTCTGTCTGTCTCTCTCTCTCGCTCTCTCTCTCTCACGTCTCTCTATCGCCCTCTCTCTCTCTATCTCTCTCTCTCTCTCTCTCCCCCCCCCCCTATTTTTACGCTTTCTTTTACCGCAGTCTTTCCCTCGATTTCCTTTTCTCTATTTATTTATTTTTTGTTCCACCAAGGATTTTCTTGGAATTTGCGAGCATCGATTAGGGTCTTGGGCGGGTGTCGGAGGTGACACAAAGCAGAACGTTGCTTTTCCATCATCTGGCCTGCAAAATTCTCTTTCTCACTCATTCTCTCTCTCTCTCTCTCTCTCTTTCTTTCTTTCTTTCTCTCCCTCTCTCTATCCTCTTTCTCTCTTTCTCCTCTCTCTTTCTCCCTGTAGATGCACACAAAAAAAGCATAACTATGCTTATTCTGTTACGCTCGTAAAATAAAGAATAGTCATAGTCATTACGGAGATTTAAGAAACGAAACGTTGGGACGTTTCGTTTTGAAGTTGTGGTAAACGTCATTATTTCGGGGGTCTCTCGCTGGAAAGGTGAAGGTCAACTGAAACGGAACGTGGAACGTCAAAACGCAGTCACGTTTTCCACCCCCAAAAAACGAACAATATTTCGTCAACTTTTGTGAGTATTTTTGCACACTAACAGTTTTATTTGTTGGCCATTTTATGCATTGCTAGATTCATCAACCCTTTCACAGTCTTTCAGCGCTGAGAATGTGTTCATTGGAGGTAGACAACTGTTGTGAACTGAAATATTTTGAAGGGTGCTGATCCTGGTACATTTATCCAACTTCATGGTGAGAAAGCAAATGGCGAAGCAGAAGTAGGTCATCGCATCGAATTTTTATTCTGGCTTCGTATGTGATCAGGTGCATGAATTGAAAAATGTGAAGCTCTTGTGCGTGCAATGCGAGTATGTCAATCCTTTATTGACTCGTGGAGTTGAAATTATGCCATGCCCAGTCAGCGGATCATATCCTGCCATGCCCGGCCTTTCATTCCGAAACGAAACGTGAATACATCTAAATCTTGTCTGCGGCCTATGCCGTCTCGTTACACGTTCCGTTTCGCGGGGTGACTCATTCACCAAACGAAACGAGCTGCAAAACAAAACGTGCTGTTTCTTAAATCTCGCTATTGTCATTTTTATTGTCTTTCTGACTTTCTCTCTCTTTCTTTCTTTCTCTCTCTCTCTCTCTTTCTCTCCCTCTCCCTCTCTAAACAAACACACAACTAAAAACAATCTGTTTGTCTCATACTGTCTGCCTTTTTGTTGGTACTGTCTATCTTATAGCTATCTCATCTCTTTTATTTCTCTCTCTTTTTTCCTTTAACACCCCCTACTAACATCGATAATTTTCTAAGAATTTCACCTATCGATTTGGATTTGTTCAGGCTTCAGACGTGATGCATAGCAGAACCTTGTTGGACTTGCACAATCGGACGTGAAGAATTGCTAAGTTGAACTAATGTATTGCCTTCAGGACGCTTTCACTGACACCATGGGAACACGGTGAATGTTAGTTAAATCCAAGCCATTGAACAAAATGTTATTTGTTCGGCTTCCTTTTATCATTAAATATGTCTGCCTGTTTGTCAGTCTGCCATGTATCTCTATTCTTACTCCCTCTCTCTCTCCCTCTCTCTCTCCCCGCCCTCTCTCTCTCCCCCCGCTCTCTCTCTCTCTCTCTCTCTCTCTCTCTCTCTCTCTCTCTCTCTCTCTCACACACACACACACAAACTCTCTTCTGCTCCTCGTAATCTTTTTTTCTCATACTGACTACACATCCTTTTGAAGCGAATACCTTCCCTCAAAATCGAGGATTTGCTCACTTCTGTTCAGATCACATGATACGTCAGAAGTAACGCAACGCAGAACGTTGCTGGACTTGCACAATCGGACCTGAAGAATGGCTTAGTTGTGCCATCATAATACATACACTCCCCCAGGACGCGTAGCCCAATACCCCTTCTGGTTCGCTCTGGGAACACGGCGAATGCTCCAAACACCGGCGCAATTGCCAACAAAATTGGGGGTGGGGTGAGTTTTTGTTAAAGTCCCATATCCATTCGCCTATGAGACCAGAGGACATGCTGTGTTACAGCAGTGCTATTGAGACTTTTTTTTAACCCCCCCCCCCCCCTCTTTATTTCATTGAAAAATTAGGCGGTTTTTTTATCGGTTTGTTTTTTCGTAGTTAGGTAGATATGCCATTTTATTGGCGCCATGGATGCTTTGTGACAAATGTGAAACATGTGCGTGCGTGCGGGCGTGCATGTGTATGTGTGTGTGCGTGCGTGCGTGCGTGCGCGTGTGTGTGTGCGTGCGTGCGTGTGTGTGTGTGTGTGCCTGTGTGTGTGTTAGTATCTCGTAATATGGAGGAGGAGACACTGTCTCGGTGAGTGTTCATCAGACTTGACGATAATGCCTGTTGAATCGTGAGATTGGCTTTCCCTCTGGGAGTAGTATTGAATTTATTGCGCTCCTGTGTGTGAGCGAGAGAGAGAGAGAGAGAGAGAGAGAGAGAGAGAGAGTGTGTGTGTGTGTGTGTGTGTGTGTGTGGCGGCGATCTTGTTTCTATCGCTTGAATTAAGCTTAGCAATGTATAAGAGCAGAGCTATTGCTGCGATGCTCCTCGGAAGCATTCAAATCCCGTGAAAGTTCTTTTGAATCTCGTGTTACACTCGGAAGAAGGTCAGCATTCTCGTCGTAACTGGATCAACCTTTCTCAGATGGAATAAGATTAAATATGAGCGACGGTCTTCGACTCCAAATTAGATTTGAAACGGAGAATGTTTTTACATTTAGTCAAGTTTTGACTAAATGTTTTAACATAGAGGGGGGAATCGAGAAGAGGGTCGTGGTGTATGTGTGTGTGTGTGTGTGTGAGTGTGTGTGTGTGTGTCTGTCTGTGCGTGTGTGTGTGTGGAGCGATTCAGACGAAACTACTGGACCGATCTTTATGAAATTTTACATGAGAGTTCCTGGGAATGATATCCCCGGACGCTTTTTTTTATTTTTTCGATAAATGTCTTTGATGACGTCATATCCGGC
>NC_090249.1:30787769-30815704 GCF_037325665.1 Littorina saxatilis
AGTCTTTTTGTGTAATTATCTCCTGCCCGACCCAGTTGCCTCCCCTGTCTATTATCTTCCCCTGAACCAAGTTGTGTCTCCCGCTAGGATTATTGTGTGTTGTAGGTGTGTATGAAGGCTGGTTTCTTATTGGTTGATTGTTTGAACGGGTGCGCGCGTGACTCAGAATGATAGCGTGGGCTAAAATAGTACCCGGTATGATTTCGAACTGAGAGGACGTGTGTCAGTGTGCGTATCGGCTTGGATTTGTGCTGTTTAACTTTTGATTGAACGATTACTGTGTTACTGTAAGGAGTGTAGCTGAGCCATTATAACGTTTATGACAAGACTAACAACCATGCAACACAAATATCCCCCATCATGCTAAAGGGAGATAATAAATGAAACACAAGCCTTATGATCAGTCAAGTTCAATTTTACTGGACTGATAAATCAACATAGGTAAAGGTTTTGGCATAAAATGGGCACGGATTGGCGGAAGATAAGCATGGCTAAGGGGGGGTAACTGCTTTATTGTAAAATTCCATCCCTCCAAAAGCTGGGCCTGGTTTAACTGGCAACAACGGGTCTGAGATCCACTGCAAACCTTCATTTGCCCCTGAGTCAGCATGGTCGGGGTGTGAAACCATTACCATGTGCTTGCTTTCCGGCACCCATGCTGCTGTTTTGCGGGGCTTTGCTACCAGCCCCAGGCCTCAGATCTGGAGGGAGCAGGGTCCAGAACCGGCCACGGGATATCCCATCCCGTGGTTACGCTTGCCACATCCCGTGGTTCGCTTGGGCTCACCTGTGGACCCTGCGTAAGTCCGGTAACAATTTACCAAATTACAGCCGAATGCAGTGTCCCCCTTTACCATGCTTATCTCCCGCCAACTGTACCAGGTGACAAGAAATGCAACAAATAATAGTTTAAAATTGCGAAATATGCAGACTCCTAGACATAGCCTACCGCGCCTTCCTAAACATAAATTCCCTGCATATTTGGTAGATATGTGTACAACAACGTTAACATCTGCTGACAAATGTGTAAATTATTGCTTACAACTAAGTACGACAAACACATTCTCGACTTATTTCATCAGCAACTTCAATGGTTAATGAAAAAAGGTGGGGATGGAGGGTGGGTTTTTTCCTTCAGCTTCTGTTGACTGTTGTTCTCGGAAATGTAGGTCGAATGGAATAGAATGCCAACTGAATAGCGATAAGCCGTTTGAGAATGACTTGTTTGCTTAAGCCCTTCTCAAACGGCTCAATTGCAGGTTGCTTTCGCTTTATCATAAACTCATTTATGGCTAAGGCCGAAATGTATTTATGACAAGACTAACAACCATGCAACACAAATATCCCCCATCATGCTAAAGGGAGATAATAAATGAAACACAAGCCTTATGATCAGTCAAGTTCAATTTTACTGGACTGATAAATCAACATAGGTAAAGGTTTTGGCATAAAATGGGCACGGATTGGCGGAAGATAAGCATGGCTAAGGGGGGGTAACTGCTTTATTGTAAAATTCCATCCCTCCAAAAGCTGGGCCTGGTTTAACTGGCAACAACGGGTCTGAGATCCACTGCAAACCTTCATTTGCCCCTGAGTCAGCATGGTCGGGGTGTGAAACCATTACCATGTGCTTGCTTTCCGGCACCCATGCTGCTGTTTTGCGGGGCTTTGCTACCAGCCCCAGGCCTCAGATCTGGAGGGAGCAGGGTCCAGAACCGGCCACGGGATATCCCATCCCGTGGTTACGCTTGCCACATCCCGTGGTTCGCTTGGGCTCACCTGTGGACCCTGCGTAAGTCCGGTAACAATTTACCAAATTACAGCCGAATGCAGTGTCCCCCTTTACCATGCTTATCTCCCGCCACTAACAGCTATGTATTAGGTGTTCCGCCAATCCGTATACTAGGCACTTCTAACGTCTAATTTAAGACCATGTTAGCGAGTTGCTGCTCTAAGTTTTCTTTGAAGAGTTCGTTTCCCCTATGGTTGAGGTGGACACCATCAGGGAGGAGGCAGTCCATGCCAATGTTCTGGTGGTATATGACTTTGCCGTTCTCTTTCAGGATTCGGCCCCTGGCCCTCCGATTGAGCCTTCGGCGCGAGTTTTCCGCGCCTTGCAGGGTGTGGGCATGCCGCCATGCCAAGCGGGGTAGCATGTCCGACCACACCAATATCGTCGCCGGATAATACGCCCTGATGAAACAGACAAGCTCCTCAAGCTCCTGTAGCCACTGTTTTTGGTCCACCCGGGCGATGTCGTTCGCGCCCACATGCAGGACCAGGTAATGCGGTGGGGTTCCTCGGATGGTGCTGAGCAGCTTGTTGCGGGCCTGGGGAAACCCAAGGCCTGGCTGCCCCGCGAGCAGTACCGGCAATGGTAATCGCAGGTCTTGCCGCGACCTGTCCAGGTGTTGTTGCAGCCTAGTGATTAGGCTGGAGCCCACCAACATGATTCCTGAAACTTATATGAAACATTTTTAAGGACCTCCTTTAATGTATATGAAAGTCAATTCACTACCCAACTACTGTTGTCGCCAGAACGCCTTCCCTGTTGCGGAGGTGTAAACCAATCCGCCCGGGCCCTCAAGTAAAAACATTTACCCCTGACTAGAACACGCATTCCCTGTGGCGGAGGTGTAAACCAATCCGCCCAGGCCACATGCAAAATTATTTACCTGACTAGAACACATGTCCTGCGGCGGAGGTGTAAACCAATCCGCCCAGGCCACATGCAAAATTATTTACCTGACTACAACACATTCCCTGTGGCGGAGGTGTAAACCAATCCGCCAAAGCCACAAGAAAAATTGCTTACCTGACTAGAACACATTCTCTGTGGCGGAGGTGTAAACCAATCCGCCCAGCCCCCCCCCCCCCTATTTACCTGACTAGAACACGTTCCCTGTGGCGGAGGTGTAAACCAATCCGCCCAGGCCACAAGAACAGTTATTTACCTGACTAGAACACATTCCCCGTGGCGGAGGTGTAAACCAATCCGCCCGGGCCACAAGAACAGTTATTTACCTGACTAGAACACGTTCCCTGTGGCGGAGGTGTAAACCAATCCGCCCAGGACATTCCTCAAACTTGGTTAGTGCGGACATACTTCTCAACTGCCTGAGACTCCCATCGCCCTAGTGCCATTATGCGCCTCACCGGAGTGCCATTCATAGCTGCTGTGGTGGCTGCCCCGATGCGGAATGAGTGGGAGGTGAATCTGTTCACCTCCCAGCCCAGTGCCTTCGCCCCCCTTTTCAGAATGGCCTGGAACTGGTAGCGGCTTAGTGGCGCGCCATCAAAATGCTTGAAGAGCGGCCCTGACCCGCTGGGTCTGACTTGTAGATATGCCTGCATGGCCAACACTGGGCAGGCTTCCGGATGCCTCTCCGCCCGGCGCATGCATACCTGCTCCCCTCTCATTGCTTGGTCGGTTTTAGAGCCCCTGATCCTGATCTTTAAGTTCTTTCCCATCACTACGTCTGCGTAGCCAATTCCAGCTCTAGCACCTTTTAGGGTGTCACCCTGACCCACAACCTCGCTGACGCGAAGGAACCCAAAGAATGCGACACTATACGCTGCAGTGAACAACTTCTCCTCAAAAACATTGGCACAGACCACAGGTAATATGCCAATTAGCTGCTTAAGCCTCTGTAATGTGATAGGCTTTCTCAGGTCCTGGCGCCTATCCAGCTTGGTCATACCCTGAAGTAGCTTTTTTAACAAGAAGTTGTCTGCGGGATCAGACCATCCATTTAACTTATGCTTAGCCCCAATACCCGCGATATAAGTGCGGGCGGTGGTGTGCGCTTTTCCGGCTAGCGACAGGTGGGCGGCAAATCCCACGACCTGTTGCGGTGAAGCTGGCCAGTCCGATCCCAGGCCGTGGGAGAATCGGAATTCTTCAAACATGCGTATGCCCTGCTTGTATGCTGCCTGCGTCGCTGGGGCAAAGGCGGCTGACACAAGTCGTTTTACTTCCGCTGAAGTTGCTGCAGCAAGGCTCTGGGGATCTCTGCCGGTTGAGTGTCGGCGCCCGGGCATAGGGCCCTGAATCGTTGGAACTGCAAACGGGAAAGCGCATCAGCCACCGCATTTTTGGTTCCTGGAATGTGCTTCGCTCTACACAGCACGTTATGTCTAAGGCAAGCTCCCACCAATGCTCTCACCAGACCCATTGATGGGGGTGAGCGGGTTGTCTGCCGGTTAATGATATGGACAACGGCCATGTTATCGCAATGGAATAAGACCTTTTGGTTTTCTAGTTCCTTTCCCCAGAGGTGGACGGCCAGAACAATCGGGAAAAGTTCCTTAAAGGTGATGTCTGGATCGTTTTCCTGCCACCCCGCTGGCCAGGACCCACAAGCCCAGTGGCCACCAAAAAAGGCTCCAAAACCAATACCTCCAGCTGCGTCAGTAAAGAGATTGAGGTGGGAGCTGTCCACCCATACCTCCTCTAACATAATGCTGATGCCATTGTGTGTTTCCAAAAATGAGCTCCATACCTTCAAATCTTCTCTCATGGCCGCCGTGATTCGGATGTGATGGAATGGCCTCTTTACCCCTCTGGTTGCGTCATGTTCATAATAATAATTAGTCTTCTACAAAAGGCTCTACCAGGGACCACTGCTCTACAAGCAAAATTCAGTTTTCCAATCAACGACTGTAACTGGCGCAATGTTACCTTAGGCTTGCACAAAAATTCTGACACCTGTCTTTTAAGTTCCATAAGTTTATCTTGTGGGATTCGAACCTGTAAGGCAACAGTATCGACTATCAGTCCTAAGAACTTGAGACATGTGGTGGGGCCCTCTACTTTGTCTGCGGCAATAGGGACTCCTAAATCGCAAAAAGTTGAGAGCATACTGTCCAACATTGCTTGAGCTTGTTCGCTTGAAGCACCACCCCCACAAAAATCATCCAAGTAGTGGATCACATCACAAGAGAAGCTTGCTTGTTTCACGCACCACTCTAAAAAAGTACTAAATTTCTCAAAAAGAGAGCACGAGATAGAACATCCAAATGGCAGCGCCTTGTCAACAAAGAACATGCCTTCGACCAGCATACCCATCAATCCAAAATCTAAAGGGTGTAAAGGAAGGAGTCTGAATGCAGACTTGATATCCACTTTTACCAAATGGGAGCCCTGGCCTAGTTTTTTAACCATACATGTGACTGCATCAAAACTTGTGTATTGCACGGCGCATAGCTCAGCTGGTATACCTCCGTTAACAGAACTATCCTCATGGGGGTATGAAAGATCAAATATCAGTCTGTGTTCGCCTGGCGTTGACTTTTCCACCAAACCCACAGGGGAGACAATCAAGTCTTTCATGGGTGGAACCAAAAACGGTCCGGCTACCCTACCTAGCCTGATCTCCTCAAACAATTTTTTCAGCACTATTTGCGGCTGCCTACGTGCTGAACCGTGATTTTTTGCTAACCTCGGCTTTCTTTCTCCCTGATATGGTATCTTAAAACCCTGGCTAAAACCTTCCCTAAGGACCTGGGCGTCAGCTTGATTGGGGTACTGTTCTAATGTATGAACTAACTTCGCCAGGCAGATGGGCGAAGTGGCTAAGCCATCTAAGCCCTGGCTTGGAGGGGTGTCAACCGCCTCGCAGCTACTTTTGACCGTTACTAAAGTGAAAGGCCTGCCCAGCGCCTGATCCCCCCTTTTCAGCGCTTTGCCCCTGTCCTATCTTCTTTGTGCAGGCACTGAGACCATGAGATGTTGAGTTGCAGCCTACACACTTGTGAGCGTACTGGCAAGCTTCTCTTTGGCACCCCCCCCCCCCCCCCCCCCGTCTGTTGTGGTAGCGACACACTCCCCTCTGGCTTGTTGTGCCCTGCGTGGTGCTCTTTCGCTCCGTTGCTGGACTGTGTTTACTAGGGGAAATCGACACAGCTGGTTTGCAGAATATCTGCAGCCAAAGTTGATTGTCAATCATCCCCCAGGGCCGTGTGGGGTCAGCCTCCAGACGGGACCTGAATTGCTGGTCATAAAGTACCCAACCGTTACCCGGGTTGTCCCTCGCTGCACCCCTTATCAGTTCCGCGTAAGCAAGCATCTCTTGAAGCTGTTGGGGGTGTCGCACTAGGTATACGCTCATCAAAACATTGAAGGCGGAAGACCACTGGTCGATTGTGAGGTCTCCCTTACTTCGCTTTTCCAGCCTCGGGACCAGCCGTCCTTGCTCATCCTGAACAAAAGCTAAAGCCTTTTCCTCCGGCTTGTCCAAGAATGACTTTGCCGACAAAACGTGCAGGTCCACGAATTTGTTTAGGACAATTCTTTGCCTAATCTCTGGGGGAACCGTGATGGAGAGGGGGTCTAAGGCTTGCCCCTTTTGACTTGCAGACTGACTTGCTAAAGCCAGCTCTAACGCCCTAATCCTGGCTTCTGAATCTTGTCTAGCCTGATTGGCCGCCTCCTCCAGGGAATTTAACCTGTTAAAGAAGCCCGCATCAGTACCTTGCTGTTGTTGAGGTTCTTGTCTGCTGGCGTGCTCCGCCTCCTCAAACCAGGCCCCCTGGCTGTCACTGTCACTGCTGGGCACGTGGGAAGACGCAGCTGCGGCCCCTGTTCGGCGCTGTCTTTTGTTCCCAGCCTCCCTCGGCCTAGGCAGCTCCTCCTGCAGCCTTGCCGGTCTCTTCCCCTGGGTTGCTCTACGAGGTCGGCCTCTCCCGGACATGTTACCTGATCAACTAAGTAACAGTTAAACAATTAGTATATGATTATTAACATTGTTATCAGTTGTTGCCCTGCATACTTGGCTTGCTTGTTATTCTTGCTGTTGGGTGAACTTCTACTCTTTGTTAGTGCTACGCCACTAGTATTGCTAACATTTGCCTCCAAAGCTAGTGGCTCCATGCTACTACTAGCGAAATAATAGGATATTCAACATCCAATAATCAAAGGGAAGTAATCGCACTTTATGCATGCATACGCATGTGTTATGGGGTAAGCAAGAGTAACGGAACCTTATCTCCTGGCACCCGAGAGAATCACAAGCGTGAAATGGACAAGCTACTTTCATCTTCGATGAATATACGATGGAATTGATTACTTCCGAATTTCTCGTTCGAACTTGGGCAGGTAAGCTTGTCAGTTTTGGGGTGAAACTCCCACTCTAAAGCACCCCGATTCCCTACTTGTCCAAAGTAGGTCGCATGACTCACCACGCGCGTGCCCCCAGCCCCAGTGTAATGCTGCTAGAAGCTTACTGCTATTTTTTAGCTCATTACGACATTCAGGAGGAATAAGTTCGATAACGTTGCCCGACGGCAGCACTGTCCCCAACTATTGGTAGCAGATTAAAGAGTTCCTCTTGTGTAGCGATAGGCGATATCAACTCCAGCGCAAGATCACTTCCAGCGCTGTGGCTTTTAATCGTTAGTGCCAGCCACCCGTTCTGCCACCCCGGGAACAAAGGAAACCGGTCTTCTGTCGACCCATGCTTCCGATCGATTAAGTTAAAGTCATTAATCTACTGACAAAATTCACGATTCTTTCACCTAACAAACTTAAGACTACTAAGGATAAAAAGAGAGTAAAATTGAAACCGTGATCGTCGCTTGCGGATCCTTGGTCGTCTTTTTTCCTTCAGCTTCTGTTGACTGTTGTTCTCGGAAATGTAGGTCGAATGGAATAGAATGCCAACTGAATAGCGATAAGCCGTTTGAGAATGACTTGTTTGCTTAAGCCCTTCTCAAACGGCTCAATTGCAGGTTGCTTTCGCTTTATCATAAACTCATTTATGGCTAAGGCCGAAATGTATTTATTTTGGCGAAGGAGTGATTTGAGGATTGTTTAGAGAGACTTTGTGTGTGTATTCGGTTAAACAAACGTTTTAGAGATGGTTTTATATCAGCGAAGTAACTTTCGACCGGGATCGTAATTCGAGTTCCGACGAGTTGTGTGCGGCTGTATCTTGAGGAAGGAACTACACTGCTTTCTGGTGCATACTTTCTGGTGTCTACTTTCTGGTGTACGTTAAGTAAAAGTCACGTTATCGCAACCTCTGTCTTGGCGTCTCATTTATGCTTCCTGGCCTATCCCCCCCTTCCACTCCACCCTATCACAATGTGATGGACCATGGGAATAACACTAGTATATTCATATCCTCTGTATTTCCCTGTCTCTCTCTTCAGGCTTTCCGTAAAACTTCTATGTCCTCACATATCTTCAAAGAGAGAGAGAGAGAGAGAGAGAGAGAGAGAGATAGAAAGAGAGAGTGTGTGTGAGTGTGTGTCTGTGTCTTGTCGTTCTGAACGTTTGTCTGTCTATCTGGATCTGCCTGACTGTGTCTGCCTGTCTGCTTCTATCCGTGTGTTATGTTAACTTTTCAGCATGGATGCCTGTCTGTTTCTCTGTTTGTTTGTCAGGCTGTCTGCCCGTTTGTCTTTGTGTAAGCCTGAAACACAAATTCTAAATAAAAGTATCTTCACTCTAGAACCAAAAGACGTCATGCAACTTCCTTGGGGGCAGCAATATTGTAGGCCTACCCTTGTCATTCTTCAGTTATATTTGTACACCCTTTTATTTTCTGGTACTTTACCCTCGAGGGTGACACAGAAGCACACAGGCGTGAAAAATGACGTTTTCTCTTACCATCGCTCAGGCATGACTGAACATGACACCTGGGAATCGGACACATAAAAGGATGCACCGTTTCCAGAGTGACTATTTGCCCCTGCAGGGCAGTTGTCTCCCTTGCTGACGTCAGAAACCAATAGTAGTGTCTTGTCTTTGCGACGTGAGGTGAAAAATGGTTTCTGCGTAGGTATATGAAAGATACATGAGGCCATAATGCGTGGGCGTTTTTAGTATAGTTTCTGTGTGTGAGCGTTTCGAAAAGATAGTTATTCACCATGGTGTTTTTGTGCCTTCACATTTCACACAAAGCTGCTCTGCTTGTTAACAACAGATGCTTTTACAATAACACAAATAACTAATGGCTGTCATATGGTGTAGCATAAGATATTTTAATACTTTATTTAATCACCGAGAAATGTGAATGTGGGGTTGTTTAGAGTGTTCTAAAACCCTAGGAAATTGAAATGTCATTTTCCCAAATGATAGATAATTCTGAAGACACAGACAGAAACGTTTGATATACGGGCAGAGAATCGTACCAGCCTCCATTTTGATGTGACACTTTCCGGCCAACACACACACAACTCTCCCCCACCTCTCCCCCATTTATCTACAAGAACGCTATCATATTTGAAATTCGTTTATTTGAACAAAACAAAAATATATGTTTCATGTCCGGTTTCAAGGCGTCTGCAGTCTTCTTTCAACATATTGCTGCCATTTCGGCAGAGCTTTTTGACTTTTTCGACAGTGGGGACAAGCTGATGCCGAGCTTCCGAAAATTGCCAAAACTTGTACACATATTTCCGCAAGTTTGCCTAGGAAAACAAAATAAAAATAAAAATCCTTGGAGTCATGAACTAATGTCACGATGCCGTGACAGTAACAGCAAACTTACACTGTCTTGCTGGTCACTGATCCCCGAATATCGTGACGATCACAGCAAACCGAACTTGGTGTCTAACGAAGAACCGTGTTACCTACTTCTTCAATGACGAGTGTAAAGTGGTGATGTTAAAGGGTCATTGGCGTTACTACCCTCGTAAAGAATTAAAGGGACAAAGCAGTCTCCTGGTGCCTGAGAAACTAACAAGCATTGAAATAAACAAGCGACTTCCATCCTCAAAAGTTTATAAACCTGAAGAATGGCGAATCAAAATCGACGCTCATTCGAGAAAAGAGCATGGAATACAAAGAACGGAATTAAAAACATTAGAGAGCTATGCAATACAAAGAAAAAAATAGCCTGGAAAACAAAGAAAAGAAAAGAGCGTGGATCACAAAGACAAGGAAAGACCTTACAATACAATGAAAAGGAAATAAAAGTAGAACAAAAACGTGAACTTGCGGACAGTGTGACTTAAATTCACAAGACAGTCAGCACTGGAAGTAAGGTACCCTTAAAGTCTTGTTGTATGAACATTACGACAAAGTCTATTATGTCGTGGTAATGGCAGCAAAACACGTAACATTATTCCCTGTGGGTTCCCCTTCGGGAGGGTAATGTGGCAAGGCTCCAGCTCTGCCCCAGTGACCTGAAAATGGGCAGTTTGGGAGGAGAAGAGACACGCCATTGCATAATGAAAACGTTTTGCCCACACATGTGGATTGCTGCCTGTAAGCTTACCAGAGATACGTCCGGTCACTTAATTGGTTTTGCTGTTGCAATGTCAGGGTTCGAAATGTTAATTTCTTGTTTACAAATATTCTTTGAAATATGAATTCTGTTCTGAAGCAAAGAAATTCTGAACTTAGAACTTGCCTTAGTTGAGGAGAAGTTGGGGTAAAAAAAAAACATTGACTCTTGCATGGTGCAGTTTGTTATCTCGTGAGCCTCTTAATGTAACATCTGTTATCTTATACCAATGTCTTCACTTCCTTGTAGCATTTAAAAATCAAATTGCGTCAGAACATTTTGCTCTCACGCACTTATCTGTTCACGAACAATTCTTGGGGGAAAGCAAACTGGATTCTATTACTCAATTAAGAAAAGAAACAAGGAAATTAAAAAAAACAAAAAAGAAAAGAGAAAATAGCGACGAAGCAATGACAAACATGTGGGAGTCCGAATTAGACACAAAGGGGAAGGGAAATTGATCTTGAGGATAAAAGTTGGAGAGGATTAAAAAAAATAAAGTGTTGATTAAAGTTATCAAGAGAGCTTAGCCAAGCAAATGCCGAAGACAACACTTCAGGCGCTTACTTGGAGAAAATGTTTAGACGGCTTCCGGACCGTTGGGTCCCCCCTACCCCCCTCCAAAAAACAAACAAACAAACAAACAAATAGCTTAACACTGCATAGCCAGACTAATATAGTGTATGTATCGATTTAACATGGGATTTCCCTTCTTTGAGCCATGTGACGTCAGAGTCCGACAAAAACTCATATATCTTTGGCAGCTAGACTACAACAGAGTGTGTGTTTGTATGCGTTCAATGGTAATAACTAAAATGAGTTCTAACTAAAATCGATCGGTTCATAAATGTTATTTGTATTTTTGACCATAATATGACATTTACACGGATCAGTCTCGACAGTCGTTGCTCACCTCGACCGGTTTGGCGGTCTCGGAGGAGCACTGACTGTCTAGACCTGTGTAAAATGTGATGGTTTGGGTAACAATACAAATAACGTATAATATACGTTATCGTTTAAACATACATGTATCCCTTCCCGTGTAAACCCTTTTGCCAATCACCATAGGCTACATCCGTCCAGGCTTTACCCTCGAATAAGAGCATCTTTCAGCTTGGACAGGGCTCCCCATGGACACCCCTCTTAGTGCGTCCCGGGACCCCCACTTTCAAATTTTAGAGGGTCCATGGACCCCCACTGCACAATTTTAGAGGGTCTTAATTAAAGATCCATTGCTTTTAACCTTCTTTCCTACGCGCGTGAAATTGACATTGGTGCTTGCACAAGACGTAGGCTTATACAGTCTCAAACCGTTACGTGCCTCAGGTACACAATAGTGGACGATTGCAGTCTGAAAATGGTATACAGATGCACGATAAAGCAAAATTCAGTGCGTCCCAGGACCCGCTCTTCTAAAGTCTAGTGCGTCCCGGGACCCCCTCCATACATTTTTAGTACGTGTTTTTGGCTTCTAGTGCGTTTTGGACGCAGGGACGCGCGCAATGGGGAGCCCTGTTGGACAACTACCGAAGTTCTTCACCCTGACAGCTTTGTCTGCGGAGCGGGCATTCTGTTGCTGCATCAATTTTGAAAACTCACACATGTGTCAATCTGCAATATAACTTTTAAAAAAATTCTACTCTGCACAGAAAGCAGCCGTTCTGTTAATTTTTGGCATGCGTCTAAGTGGTAGGATGCTCTTTATTTTATTAATTTTTTTTACAAAGACAAACACATACATGTATACAGATATATGGAAGGGTGCTCTTATTGCATGTAAAAGCCCTGACAGATCCCTGTCGGTTTACATTACGGTTAACACGGGAAGGAAGGCTTCCTTAACTGTGATTAGGAACAGGTTTCATTCTAAGAATTGTTGCATTTAAAATCCGAGTTGTCTGAGAACATAGAAACCAAGCAGACCTGCTGCTGAACCCCGCCAGACAATTAAGACATTTGCCATGATTACATTTTTGTCAAACAAAACAGAGGAGGTTTTGTTTCAGGTTTTCTGCAAATTCTTCTAAAAATAGAACTGCCTTCTTTTTTTTCCTATGGGAAGAGAGAGAGAGAGAGAGAGAGAGAGAGAGAGAGAGAGAGAGAGAGAGAGAGAGAGAGAGAGAGAGAGACAGCGAGACAGCGAGAGAGAGACAGAGACAGAGAGAGACAGACAGAAGAGAGAGAGAGAGAAAAAGAGAGACAGAGAGACAGAGAGAGAGACAGAGAGAGAGAGAGACAGAAAGAGAGAGAGATACACACTCTTGAGAAAAAGTAATTACAGCAAAGACTAGAGGGAAAACTCCGAAGCGGCCATTGAACGATTTTCTATCTGGTTTTTTTATTGTCGATTTTCCCCTTTCAGATATAAAAGAATGTGCAGCACGACCTCGACTACACACACACACACACACACACACACACACACACACACACACACACACACACACTCTCTCACACACACACTCACGCACGCACACACACACACAAACACACATACACAAACACACACACACACACTCTCACACACGCACACGCACACACACACACACACACACACACACACACACACACACACACACACACACGTTCCAAGAGGAACATGAAAGGTTAGCTGTGTTTTTATTGCCTTGTCTTTCTCTTAATTCTCTCCTTGCCCTTCGAAACTCTGTAATTGTCCTTGCCCTCTTCCGGCCAATGCCCATAGAGTGCAGTCGGCGTTTCCTGATTTCTAGCTTTTACCTCCCCGCTCTTTTACCTTTTTTTGTGAGCGGTCTCAAAGAAAACGTGACAAAAATGGCCACATTTTAATCGGTTGGCGTGAGACGTTTGGCACGACACACCAGAAAAGAAACACATTACCTAGACGTTGCTGGGATTTATTTTCTTCGGAACGTTTGCCGAAATGACCACCAATTTAAAGTTTCAGCAGTATTTCTAAAGTTTATGGCAACTCTTGGTTTTCCTTTTTCCTCCAGCTTTAACAAAGTTTAAAGCTTTGTTGAAATGGCAGCAACGTTTTCGGCAACTACAAAAAGAAAACCGACCCCAAGCAGCCTCCTTTCATTATCTTGTCCTTTGTAAATGTAATCAGCATGAGGATCTAAGTTTTATCATTCGTGCAGTATTTAGTCAATGTGGATTGAAATACTATGGATATTTCATAACATAAGCTTAGCTTGTTGTGTAGTTCCAAGTGTTTCTACGGTACTATGTATGCCATCTGCTGAATAAAATATTATTTAAACCAAATACTATAGATAGGCTATTTTTGCATTGCTCTGCCTCTCATTTGGACATATCTTTCAGAAAAAAGACACATCTGTTTGTTCAGAATGGGTAATCAGTTCATTAAGAAGGAGCTTAAACTCACAGCATTGACAACATATTTAGATTAAGATTGCACGGCTACTTTTTTTTCAGAAAAAAAGACATGTTTACTATAAAGCGTAAACGAAATGTCTGGATTAACATATAGCGTTAGGATTTTCATTCCTCCATTTCTCAGTGAAAATCTTTGGCAGAAAAAGACACTTTTTGGTGGGACTGTGACGTCATCTCAGACAAAGGAGGCGCTCAGTTTCATAATGAACGATCTCTGCTGTGGCTTAGAAATAATGGATGTGCTTTTCTGCAATCCATTTCACAGTTGAAAATCTCTTCTGATATTTACAAATGGTTGCATGTGATGCTTTTAGAGGACACTGTTTTCAAATGTCTTTCGCAGCATTTTCTTTATGAAGAATATGGGTTTGATGCATTTCAAGTAGATTATGTTTCTAAGCTTTTTTGCATCCCAGTTTGATTAATCCCAATACCTTCCTTGTCGCTGAAGTTTAGACGGAGGTCTCTTCTATTCATAACCAAGCATAGATAACAAAAAAACATTATGTCAAAGCTCGGTCAAGCTCTCTTTTGCTTGTGTCGCTTAGTGCATGAATTGTTCGTTGTTTAGGAATTGAACGACTCGCCATTGTCCTCAGCGATGCAGATGAATGGCTTTTGTCTAGGATACACACACACAGAGGGCGGGAAATGGATAAAGGGCATTTTCATCAGCTGTGACAGTGGCAGAAAATCAATAATTAGTTACCAGTAATGTGCATGTATTGTCCCTCTTATGACCACAAACCGCAGCTGTCACACTGTTCATTGATGATATACACAGGGCTCCCCACGGACGCCCGTCCTAGACTGAGGGTCCTGGGACCCCCACTTTTAATGTTTAGAGGGTCCATGGATCCCCTAAGCTGAGTTTTAGAGGGTCCCATCTGCACCGTCTAGTTCCGTTTGCTTCCGTTGCCATTCTAGCTACTAGGAAGTGCCGTACTTTGTGCAACGGCAATTGACCAAGTATCAAACTTTACGCGGAGAGAACACTGATTAAACGTCAGGCTCCAGCTGAGCTCTGAGAGTAGCACGCTGTCAGGAACACCAGTGCCTGGAGAGGACCGACATACAAAAAAACAAAATGTCGCAATCCGCATTCGCTTGACCCCAGCTACCGAAAGGTCTCCCCCTGTTTCTGAGTATTTGCAGCAAGTCAGGACCGCAGGCACTTGACGCTTGAAAAGTATTAGTGAAAAATAGTGTGTGTGTGCAAGGGTACGTTTGCTGCGTCTGTGGAGGGGGGGGGGGGCGTGGGTAGGATTGAGGGGGATGGGGGTTTAACGACACTGCACCACGTTCGTCCTTGTGTTCTACACATTGCAAGACAAGTTTGGGCCCCTCTAATTTCATGGCGATCTCTAATAATTTGACAAATTTGCGCGGGCAAAGCTTGAAAACGGTAATGATCCCTTTATATTATTTTGTTTTCGTTTCAATTTTAGTTAATCTTTCCTCTCGTTGTTTCCTCTGTACTTTTCTGTTGTGTATGTTGCCTAGCTGTTTCCTTTCAAGACTATTGAGACGAAGATCTGTCACTGTTTTACATTTAGTCAAGTTTTGTTTGAATTATGTTTTCAATTAATCACGTCATGTACAAAGTATCTTCTTTTAACTGTCAGTTGTGACTCGACATTTAACACCCCATCTTTTTCTCTTCACAAAACTAGTTACTGGCATGTGCCTGTGGTCTGGAACCCCGGCCTCTGACTGCGAGTTGTAATGACTCTTGGCGACAAGCGCGCGCGGCAAAATGTCAAAGGAGCGTTCTGGAACGACAGCTTCATTCTCTATTCTCTTGCAGGAGTCTTGAACTATGGAACCAATCCACCCACGTAACGTTCTAGCCTTTTTTCCCACCCTCCTGGCTATAACGAATTCTTCCGCGTGGCAAATTGACATGAAACAAGAAAAGTAGGGCCTTCTTGAGCGTGGCGTAGCTAGCTGCTAACCCGAGGCTGATCTTCGAAGCCCCCTTTTTTCTGTATTTGTGGATTTTACTGGAGAAGAAGAAAAAAGTCCGGTAGCCTTTCGGGAGAGGTGTCCATGTAAGGGGACTAATGATATTGTTTAAGAAATGCCGGTATTGGGTTCCGTGACCTTCTGTTACGTTGATGACTGCACTTTGCTTTCGTGTGTCCTTCGTTAGTCAGACCTGGATCTGAAGGAGGGGGTGGAAGGGGGGGGGGGGTCTGAGTTCCTTAAGCCCCCCCCCCCCCTCCTTCCCTTGCCTATCAAATATACACTAGGTGCAGCCCTGTTGGTGACTCCGGGCAGTCTCTGTATCAGGTTCGAACAACTGTTATATTGTGTTACAGAATAGTTCTTTTAACTTGGCGTTCGATTTTAAAATCTTGGTCGACAGCTGTATCTTAAATGTTTTTAATATAAATTCTTATGTAAAACTTTCCCTTAAAGGTCTGTTTGGAATGTGACCTTCATTTTTTTTTGGAGAAGAATGGGTCTGTGCTGATTGGTACATGAGAGAATTTTCTGTTTACATTTATGGTTCAGTTTGAAATCGTTTATTAATGAGAGAAAGTTTCAAAACATGGATAACAAGACTATTGCATAAACTGAATTTAGAACCCTCTTTTCTCTCAGTCTTTCTCTTTCTCTTTCTCGGTCTGTCTCTCTCTGATTCTGTCTTTGTCTCTGTCTCTGTCTCTGTCTCTGTGTGTGTGTCTCTCTCTCTCTCTCTCTCTCTCTCTCTCTCTCCCCCCCCCCCCCATACACTATCTCTTTATCCCCCCCCCCCTCACGGTGCATGCACCCCCCCTACACACACACTGGTGAAACGGTAAACAAGTTCCTTTCAATTCGCTCTTCTGTGACATCGCTGGCACGATGCTTGTTTGTCAACAGAGGCGGAAACAGAAGCCCATTAGCCAGTTTACTTTGGCTGTGTACATAACACTCACAAGCTTTTATTTCGTCCACTCGTTATTTGTTGTAAGACACACTCCAGTGGCAAAAACAGTGACAAGTTTGTTTTCAATATTGCAACACAGATATTTCACATCGTGGATAGCAGGGTAGCGAGATGCCATGAAAAAATATCAAAAATGATTTCTGCTAAGAGTGCCTCCTGAGAAAGAAAAAGAAATGAGTGTCGCACGTGCTGTGTCGAAGACAAGTGAATCTTTGATCCTTGTTGTTTCAACTTGAAGTTTAGATCTCTCGATCACCTACAATGTTAAGTTCAAATGGCGCTTGACAGACCTATATCAATGTCTCAAAACGAAAGTGAGAAGAGTTGTCCGTCCCTGCCATAGCCCGCGGCGCTGTCGGCGGGTAGTTCCGGTTGTTTTGTTTACGTCCAAAATGGATGAACGAGAGAAAAAGATAAGTGGTGGAGGGAAACGTTACTGTGTCTGCTGTTCAAACTAAACAGGTAAAGAAGTTGAAGGGCGGATTGTCATGCGGTTCCATTTTGCAAACACAAACCGGAACTACCTGCCGTTCCAGGGGCGCAACTCTGTCCGACTATCGCGTTTGTTTCGAGACTGTGCTATAAAGGGTACGCGGTTCACAGTTTTCTTTCAAGAGACCTTTACGAGGCTGGCCATACATAAGCAATACGGTTATGGGCTAGTTCTTGGCTTTCATCCTTGGTTGTATCTCTTTGATATAAGGCTAGTTAAGATGCAAAATAGAACAATTAAATGTACAACCTACACAAAACAATTAATCATACGGACAAAAATCACCACATGTACTTTTCACACAATACGTGTTCGACATTTGTGTTTCTGTTATTACATGTGTGCTGGTCAAACCCGCAGCCAAGTGTGGCGTTATTAACAAATTACGCGAAGCTATTTTCAGCGTGTCTGGAGCTTATATAATTTCAGAGAGCCAGTCACTCACAGAATGATGGCGTTTTGTCTTGATTTAGTCGTCTACAGAAAAAAAAATACTAGGATTATGTGTGCCACCACCAGAACCCGTCTGACTGACCCTTCGTGTGTAACGTCCTCTGACACTAGTTGGCCTATATTTTGACATGAATTGGTAAAACTCTGAGGACATGGCACCAGTGAGATATTTTGACTCGAACCAGACCACTGTGGCTGGGTTTTGTCAACACGCCAGCACCAGGCTTATCTGGTCAAAGTATCCAGATCATGACTGAGGAGAGACTAGAGATTATGCATGTCTTCGTATTTTTCAAACCCAGAGACTTTCGCTATGAACTTGGTCTCAAGGGTGTCCTTTCGTTGCCGGTACCACTGTGCGTTTACGTATGTCTTGCCGTCCTTCTGCTGTATACGGGGTCTGTAGTTTGTCTTGGTCGATTTAATCATCGCAGACCCATACAATCATCTGGGAAATGTAGTACAAATATCACATTTTGCCCTGCCCTTTACATTTCATGTTTGTTGTTCATTAGAGCCGCTGTCGCCCACACTTATCGTCTAAACGTTTTCATCATAACCAAGAAGTAGGGCAACGTTTTTCTTTCATGTCCTAGACATGTTGCAATACTGGTGGCTGCCATTAAATGGCTGCTGTTCAAAAGCCACCTTCGTTATCATAACAAGTTCACATGGCGATACAAAGTGTGGGTCTAGACATTTGAAACCAACTGCAGAAAAACATCACCATTTGTCATCATTTTCACGAGTTTTCATTCACAAGCACCTGGGAAATAAATCTCATGTTCCCCGGGGAATAAATCCCCGGTTACCATAGTTGCAGGAAGCCCTATTACATGGATAATCAAAAGCAAACCCAATAGAAACGCTCGAGGATTCTTCGGCTCTTTAATTTCATTGGGGTTTCCCCAGACCTAAACAGACGACATGACACTGCTTTGCAAAGTTCCAAAACCCAACTGGCAAACTGGCAAAGGTAACAAAAAAACAAAACTACTTCAATAAATTCGTCACAAACAAATGAAACCTACCGATATGTTATGTCTTCTTACAAAGTCACGGAGTGCGTGTATCTGTGTTTCGATACACAGACGTTCGGAGAAACACGAACGTCAAGTTCAAGTAAAACGACACCTGACACACACATTTTGACCCGTGCACAAGACGTTGTATCGATAAACGAAACACAAGTAAGAAACAATAATAAAAGCAAAGAAAATAGCAACACGATATGCAAACATCTAACAAAGCCGAGCAAGCAGAATGACAGGTCTAATGAAAAACAAAGAGGTACCGAGTCGGAAACAAGATCGCGATTCTTTCCTTCGCTGCACGACACAAATCTTCTGTGACCTTTGACCAAACGTAGCTTCCACATTCGATCACCGTGCTCAGCTTAATATTTACAACAGAAAGCCGAGGGGGTGGAATACCGAGATGAACCTACAGAAATGTACATCCGCAAACCTGACATATTCATCCCAACTCATTTAATGAACTCAAAAACACAGAAAGTTGCTTTTACACGCCATCTTTGATTGCCAGTGGTTATCAAACCGGGACCCGTGTTGTTATCAGCACGGGACCCGTGTTTCAAAGCATGGCTCCCTGGGTTGATTGTGCACTTGTTTTCTCACTACCAAAATGATGACAAAAACGATGTTTGATGGTTTGTTGACAGACCAGCTTTTTTGTCGGTCCTCGGCCTTGGTCAATAAATATGAAACAAAAGACGATATGCTCCCCCTCGGACAGACAAAAAAGCTGGTCTGTCAACAACCCATCAAACATCTTATAGTGTCAAATGCAGCTTTTGAAATAACCGACGCAGGTTAAATGCATGTTGAAAAGCCGCCTTTATTCTCATAGCAAGTCTACATGGCGAGTCATTGTGTTTGTTTGTAACATCAAATCATCAATGTGTGCAAAATGAAGCTTTGCAAATAACCGACGCAAGATAAACGTTTCGAGCGAAATGTATGTAGCTGACAAATGAGCATTGGTAAACATGGCACTTTACGAAATTAATTTGCCCGATATATACCTTCAGCAAAGAAAGCGACCAGGCTTTTAGTTTTTCATGTGTCCGAATAGAAGGATGGTTTTATCCGATGTAAAAAAAACTGGACCATTGGGGTGATAGTGTGTACACGATGTGATAACTTAAAGTCTGTGCTAGTTTACATGATGGTTTATACAGGATGGTAGCCTCGCGGATAATACGTCGGCCTCCCGAAGGAAGTGGAAGATTGAGTGTTCGAATCTCGGTCGCGCCTGGTGAGTTAAGGGTGGAGATTTTCCCTATCTTCCATGTCAATGTACGTGCGGGCCTGCTCGTACCTTATCCCCCTTGGGGTTTACACGCAAGCACACAATGAAGTACGCACGGCAAAGATCCTGTAATCCATGCCAGAGTTCGGTGAGTTATAGAAACACGAAGATACAATTCATGCATTCCCCGAAAACGGCGTATGGCTGCCTAAATGGCGGGGGAAAACAATCATATACGTACAAAAAAAAACACTGGAACTAAAACACGAGTGTGTGGGAGAGTTTCAGACTATGAACGCAGAAGTAGACGTCCTGTCTCTTATTATCTCGCTCTTCCAGTCAATTAGTGGGACAATGCCAGTGTTTTTATGTCAAAGGGAGTGTTCCCGGGAGGAGCTCAATCGAAGATAAATGTGCAGGTGATTGGCAGATTTTATTGCTGCCACATCAAATGTCAGGTGAATATAAGGTGAATGTCGTGGGTGGACTTTTATTGTCAGATAAAGATACACCCCTTACCTTGTAAACTATCTGGTTAATTGTCACGGATCTGTCCAGTCTTTTTGATAACATAAGAGCATTGTTCGTTAGAACTGTCAAGGCTTTTACGAAGAATAAGAGAATCCTATGTGTGTGTGTGTGTGTGTGTGTGTGTGTGTGTGTGTGTGTGTGTGTGTGTGTGTGTGTGTGTGTGTGTGTATGTGTGTGTTTGTGTGTGCGTGTGTGTGTGTGTGTGTTTGTGTGTGTGTGTGTATGTGTTTGTGTTTGTGTGTGTGTGTGTGTGTGTGTGTGTGTGTGTGTGTGTGTGTGTGTGTGTGTGTGTGTGTGTGTGTGTGTGTGTTGTTTTTGTTTGTGTTCGATGTTGGTATTGTTGTTGTTGTTTTGCACACCGCTGCAGCTGGAGAAAGCCTGGACATATTTTATCCTGGTCTACACGAATGTTTGAAGGGGAAGGACGCTTTCTTTAAGGTCGCCCTGAATGTTTGTGTGTCGCTCGTCCACTCAATTAGGAGGACAATGCAGGGGTTTGTTTCCTCTAGTTGGTTGTTTTCCATTGGCAGAAGAAAAAAAATCGCAAGTGGAGTTCGATCGCAGAGAAGAGTGCAGGTGATTGACAGACACTACAGGAGCTACATCAAATGTCAGGGGAATGTTTCGGGTAGATTTTTTATTATCATTTAATAGGTTTCTGTGCTCCGGTTGGTTGTTGTCATTGGCCTGGCCGAATAAATACAATAGGGTGCTTGTTTTTGTGTTTGGTTGGTTTGGAGTTAACGGGGTTCGGATGGGTGGTTTCATGTTTTCAGAAATTGCTGCAAAGCTTTGAACTTTGTGAAATGATACGGTGTCTGCTTTGGGATTGGGGGTGGGGATGAAGTGAAGAGAAGGGAGGGGGGGTGTTGGTGTGTGTGCTGGGTTGGTTTTGGGGAGCGTGTGTGTATATCTGCCCAGCTGGTTTTCTTTTTATGTGTTTCCATCCGTCATCTCTCTCTCTCTCCCTCTCTCTCTCTCTCTCTCTCTCTCTCTCTCTCTCTCTCTCTCTCTCTCTTTCTATCTATCTCTCTCTCTTTCCACCCATTGCACACCGGTTCGACCGAAGCTAAGTGAAGAATAAACTCCTGTTGTGCAGCGGGTTAAAGTATTCCCTCATACCTCGGAGATATACCTTCAGTCGCTCGCAGCGACGTCACGTGACGGAAAGAATGTTATCACACCATTGAAATGACATTCTTTCCGTCCCCTATAGGCGACGAAATAGGTCAAATTTTGTTCACTTTTTAGTGGAAAATGCTTCGACGCCGGAGCGGATACTGGACCCAGTGCCGTTCTAGTGCAAGTGCACTACAAAGGCACTGCACCCAGTGCCGATAAGCGACAGCATTTTGTTCCACCATCTAAAATGTCACGTGACGTCGCTGCGAGCGAGTGAAGGTATATCTCCGAGGTATGAGGGAATACTTTATCCCGCTGCACAACAGGAGTTTATTTTTCACTTCTCTTCGGTCGTAGCGGTGTGTAATACCTCCTCTTTCTCGCTCTCTCTCTCTCTCTCTCTCTCTCTCTCTCTCTCTCTCTCTCTCTCTCTCTCTCTCTCTCTCTCTCTCTCTCTCTTCCCCACCCGACCCCCTCTGCACCACGGGACCTCTACTTCTCATACTTCTTTTCTCCTTTCCTTAGGAAAGAATGTGAAAGGCAGATATATTTTTGGCGAACAATGACATTATCCCGAAAATAAAATAAATTATCCCCAGCCGTGGATCAATTGCTTTGCAATCTTATTCTTGCAAGTTTAATACACCTCGTAGTCAGCCCTATACGTATTGTAATTTCCTCATTTTTGAGGGAAGCGCTCGATTTATGTCGGTTTTCAAAACTTCTTATTTTTTCTTCGAAGATAGATGCGAGAAGATGATATAAATCGATGATTACCGTATGTATCTTATGACCGTGTTTGCTAAAATAGGGTATAATTTTATTTCCATACCTCCTTTTGACGTCACACATGACATTTTCTCTTCGGCATCGAACACAAGCCTAAGCTCATGCAGGTAAATCTATGTTTTTTTTAGTTGATAAATCAGTTTTGGCTTTTGTTTTACAGGAAGTTCAGCTGGTTTCAGTTTTCTGTACACTTGATTTGAAACATAACAATGCTCAACTGAGCTCAGTTCTTTTTTGGTATATTATGTGTGTGTCCCTCCACTTTAAAGACGTCTTTGTCGACGTACTGGTTCACGTCGGATAGATGGATGTGGATGAATGATTGAAGCTGGATGAATTGAAACCATGTCTTACAAACAACAGCGCTTCCTGGTGTATATATATGTGTGTGTGTGTGTGTGTGTGTGTGTGTGTGTGTGTGTGTGTGTGTGTGTGTGTGTGTATGTGGGTGTGTATGTGTGTGTGTGTGCGTATGTATGATATGTATGTGTGTGTGTGTGTGTGTGTGTGTGTGTGTGTGTGTGTGTGTGTGTGTGTGTGTGTAAGAGTGTGTGTATGTGTGCGTGTGTGTGTGCGTGTGTGTGTGTGTGTGTGTGTGTGTGTGTGTTGTGTGTGTGTGTGTGTGTGTGTGTGTGTGTGTGTGTGTGTGTGTGCGTGTGTGTTTCCGTGTTGTTGTTGGTGTTTACTTGCTTATTCTTTAGCAATTTTAGACTAGTCCCTCTTTAGGGCGAGGGCCAGATGTGAAAAAGCAGATCACTGCTTACTCTATTACCCTTGTTAAATAAAGAATTGTTCTTGTTCTTGTTCTTGTTCTTGTTCTTGTTGCAATGCAGCGATTCTCACTTGTGTTTAATAATTTCTTAAAGCTTGTTCTGAATGGCCTCGTCTGCATGCATGGCGATTGCTTTTAAACCACTTGAGAAGAATTGAAATCGATTTCACCTTGGTATTTAATGTGCATGCGTGCATTCCATTTGTCAAATAATTATTTGGATACTTTTTCATGTTTTTTTCCCCAGTTTTAGCAAAATAATCCTTATTATTAGAAGCTCATGTGCTGAATAAGTAATTGTTTATAAACAATGTAAAACAATTCTAAATTATTTTTTGTTTACGCAAACCATTCATTATTTACCTAAACAATTCATTGTTTACGTAAATAATTCATTGTTTACGTAAATAATGATTTATTTAGCAACATTGCTGATTGTATTAAGTCTAAATAATATATTGTTTACGTAAACAATATATTATTTAGACGTATTTTACATTGTTTGTAAACAATCAGCAATGTTGCTAAATAAATCATTATTTACGTAAACAATGAATTATTTACCTAAACAATGAATTTTTAGGTAAATTGTTTAGGTAAAAAATGAATGGTTTACGTAAACAAAATTTTTTTTAGAATTGTTTTACATTGTTTATAAACAATTACTTATTTAGCACATGAGCTTCTAAATAATGATTATTTAGCTAAAACTGGTGAAAAAAACATGAAAAAGTATCCAAATAATTATTTGACAAATGGAATGCCATACATGCGTGCATTGATTTTCAAGTCATGAACAGCCTGTTATTTGCTACACGAACACAAGAAAAAGTACCCAAAAATCGTCTTCTCCTGTCCCTTGAGAACAATTTTGGATTTCTCAAAGAAAGCCAAATCTGTAGAGAAAGGGATGGGGTTGTGGGAGTTTTGTGGTGGGAATTAAACTCAAAACAAAACAAAGCGGGGGTCGCTAACGTTACGGGCCGGACATAAAGCCACTGCACTGCAATTCCATGTAAAGTACTTGTCAGTAGAAATGTGACATGCCTGCATTTACGTTGATCTTTCTTTGGAGGTCTTCAGTGTTAGAATCAATTATAAAATGTCGGTAACGCTTTTCTTCTGTTTGATGTTTGGTGTATTTCGTATTCAATGTCAGCATCTGTATTCTTTGCCATGAATACCTACGAACTCGAATATAAACATGTTTACTGTGAGCAACAGTTTCAGCCCTTGGTGATTTCCTGTCCGTGTTTGAAGATGAACAGTTTGTTAGAGGCTGGTTAACTAAGTGGTTCATTCGCTGGCTGGTACGACAGATGGATGGATCGATGGATTTGGATGAATCATTGAAGCTGGATGAATTGAAAACATGTCTTGCAAACAACAGCTCTTCCCGGTGTGTGTGTATGTGTGTGTGTGTGTGTGTGTGTGTGTGTGTGTGTGTGTGTGTGTGTGTGTGTGTGTGTGTGTGTGTGTGGTTGCATTTATTCAAGCCTCGGAAGTTCTACAGACAGGTAGCAATGTTTTATCATCTGCATTCTTAGTAGTACAGGTTTTGAACTCAAATGTTACGTTATACTGAGAGCAATGAATGTCCATCCCAAGGGATTTGCTGCCCTCGTGCAAACTCTTACGGGTTGGGAACTATGGTGTTCTTCTGACATTTATTCATGTCTGGAAAGTTCCACAGACATTGAATCCATGCATGCAGGAAGTCTTGAGTCTGACATCCTAAAGGAGAACATAAAAACAGAAGAGTATGGTGATTGAATTAGCCCAGTTTCTTTGTACGCTAGGGGAGAAATGTAATTGTATTTTCGAGTCATTCTGTCGCCATGACACTTGCAGTCAAGCCATCCACTTCTTCGCCCTGGAGAGTAACCGTAGAGCCTTCAATCTGCGTGTAGCATGTATGCACCGATGTCCTTAGTTTCGATTGCTTTGTCTTTCTTTGATTGCTTGCTTACTTGCTTGTTTGAAGTTTCCTTGAGGAGTGTCCAAAAGTGATATTTTACGAGTAATTTATGTTAATTTTATACATGTAAAAGTCACCGAAGTAGCTACTATGACTTAGAGAAATGTCTCTGATGCAATATTATTTTGCATCAAGATTGTTTCTGCACTGAATTGATGTGTTTCTGCACTGAGGTGATGTAGACCTCGTTATTTGTGAGAAAAAAATTTTTTTTTTTTTTTTTGAAAAATGGTAGTGCGCATGCACTGAAGTGACCTGAACATCGTGTTATCTTGCACTGCAGATGTCTTTTTTTTCTTTTTAATTTATTTTTACTTGTTTTACTTTTTTGTATTATAACGAGCGTTTAGTCAAAATTAATGAACAAAATAGAGAGTAAATTGCAGAATGTAAAATACACTGAAAAACATACAAACGTGGGAATAAAGTAATTCAAAAGAAATGTGAGACAAACGAAACAGATTTCATTGCCACAACAAAAACATTCTAAGTTGGCCACCTGCGTTTTTGATTTAGCAAAAGGCACCGCACTGCAAAGATCTAATGCGCATACTTTTGGAAGAATTTCTCAATTTTTCAACTCTGCCTGCAACATCTAAAAAGCAATCGCTCGATGAACACGTGAAAAATGAAATGTCAGATTGCGAAACAAATAGCGGTCATTAGTGGCCCAAAAAAAGTTGTGGAGGATATTTATTGCGGAAACCAAATCATAGACATCTCCCCCCATCCGGTTTACTCGCCTTTCTATCCATTTAGCAGTCTCTTTGACCTTTGCAGCTCTAAATTGGGTCATTATCTTCTGCATCGTCACAATCTCTCGCGAGAACGTCCCAGTACGAGTTTTGAGTGGTAAATCAGCTGATGCATCGGAAAGAAACTTGTCCCTCTGCGACAAATCTAATATGAATTGCATTCAGCTTTGGAGGCTATGCCGAGTCTAATCAATTATTTGATTGATTGTTTGCTTGTTGATTTTGCTTTCCCCGGTTGCATGTTTCTCAGATTGGTATAGGTGAAGTAACCAGACTGTTGGTTTTGTTTTGTGTAATTTTGTTACTATTTGTTTAAATTTGTTTAACGTACAGGGTGACACGAAAAAAACAGATCCCACCAAAAGTTTAATATTTTCTGAAATAATCAGCCGATTCTTTTATTTTTTCAGGTGAGCCAAGCTGAAATGATGTTCTAACAGCCCACCAAGTTTGAGCTTCAAGATGTCATGGACAACGGAGCATAAGACATTTATAGTCGAGGCCTATTTTCGGTCGAATTCTATCCACGCTGCTCAACTGGAATTCAAAAGACAGTTTGGACGTAGAGACTTTCCTGTTAAATCAGTTATCTATGGATGGAGGGATAAGTTCAGAGACCATGGGACTGTCAATAACCTCAATAGTAAAAACCCTAACAGGGGATCCCACTCTGGTCGACCTAAATCAGCAAGGACACCGAGGAATATTGATTCAGTCAGAGAGTCTGTTGTGCGCAGCCCGAGCAAATCTGTTCGCCGGCGAAAATAGGCCTCGACTATAAATGTCTTATGCTCCGTTGTCCATGACATCTTGAAGCTCAAACTTGGTGGGCTGTTAGAACATCATTTCAGCTTGGCTCACCTGAAAAAATAAAAGAATCGGCTGATTATTTCAGAAAATATTAAACTTTTGGTGGGATCTGTTTTTTTTCGTGTCACCCTGTATTTGTCAACGTTGTTTGATGCTTAATTCCACGTAAAACACTGAATACATCTGCGGTGGTGGACACGAGTATTTACACGGGAAGTATGGTAATTTTTAAATAATACTGAGTGCGCAGAGGGGATTCTCAAAAAGGAGAAAGAACATGAAAAAGAAGCCTAAGTGGGCTTCTCACGTGTCAGAAATGATGAATGCAAGCTCATCACATCTAAACCAGGTGCTGTTTTCCATATCTGAACAGGACAAGAAAGAAATCCAAGAGCATCGCTAATCTCGTGTTGCTAATTGAATTCCTAACAAAAACATTACGAAGAACACCAGCCAAGATCCTGTATTTGTGTTTATTCCCCCCTCTGCTTCTTTACCTCTGTAAACTTGTAGAGCTAGTTATTTTTCGATAATGACCCAGCAACCAAACAAATAACGAGCCAGCAACAGCCTGAATCCTCGATAGTGCAATGGGTTGAGAAGCTGGTCTGTTTTGGTACTACTTTTGCGACTGAAAAGTTCCGAACGCTCTATACGTACGAAATATACATCTCTGGAGCAAACAATACAAACATACCGCATTTAAATTAACAACTACAGGCCTGAACACATGAATCTCCATATAAAATCCATGAGTTAGGTTGTTTTCTGAATCTAGATCTGCCGTGCACAAACCGTTCATCACAAGCAAATTCCCAAGGCAAGTAACTCATACTCTAGCCGACAAGAGTAGTTCCCCTTCTTTTTACGCAGTTTCTTCGACAACACTGACTGCAATCCGACGGTCAGTTTTCAACAATATTTCATTTTATAAACAGATCACACGCAACCAAATGCACACATCTCATCAATTTAAACAACATAAAGCGGTTTCATACACTATTTTCCCCACAAAACTGAACTTCATACAGTAATTAACGTTGGAACACGGGTGCAAAAGTTCGTCTGCTAGTCCCATTTGACGAAAGAACATTATCCTATGCGATACTAAAACATAAACAGAACACACAATATCTGCCTTTACCGCCACAGCAGAATAACAGCATATCTGTGTACTTGATTTTAGTCTAAAACAGGGAAACTGACAAGAAGTGTTAACATAATGGAATGATTTGCACGGAACTATACAACCGCGCATTAATCGATCGCCTGCGCAGGTTGACTGGTTGAGTGATTCGGATTCGATCAAACTTTCGCACAAAAACTCCTGTTTTCTTTGAATAACTGAAGAAAGGAGGAATAAAGAGGTTACACACCTCGTCTCAGTGATTATTAAAAATAATGGTCTCAGTT
>NC_090249.1:30815904-30840904 GCF_037325665.1 Littorina saxatilis
TCGTTTGTTCTGCATAAAGAGTACTTTAGGTTCATAAAGGACATTTTGCTTCTCTGTGCATACATTCCACCTGAACTTTCACCGTATTATACTGCTTTTGATTTTGAAAATGGAATAAATATTTTAGAATCATGCTTTGCGGATAGTCTTTTGTCTTTGGATGATGTAGATGTAATCGTATGTGGTGACCTGAATTCTAGGACCTCGGATATTACACCTGATTATGTTGACGAAAATGATTTATATGTACATGTTATTAGTAAAGTTGATTTGTCTGAAACAAAACGGTCTTCCGAAGATAAAATCTTGAACAATTACGGGAAAAAATTGCTTTGTATGTGTACTGGTTTCGGATTGTGTATTCTAAATGGAATGTGTCAAGGTGACCTTCGTGGACGATACACATTTATTTCTGACAGTGGAAACAGTGTGAATGACTACTTTTTGATGTCTGTAAATCTATTTGAATCAGCTGCGGATAAATGCAAGTTGAATGTTTTAGAGCGTATTGAATCAGACCATATGCCGGTGGAGTTGGCTTTGAATGTTAAAAGATGTATGCCGAATGCCATTATGAATGAAGCTGGTTGTATGGTTGACGAATTTGTTGCCAAATATTGTTGGAAGACTGAATGTGCGGCTGCCTTCTCCTCTTTAATGAATTCAGGTGATGTACAGTACGAACTTGTCAATGCTGCTGCCTTAATTGAGACAGATGTTAACGCCGCACTGAACAAGTTTAATGATGTTATAAAACAGCAAGCTGAATGCATGAAGAAAAGAATTTCAATGGGTGGTAAGTCGTTACAGAGAGAATGGTTTGACCACGAATGTCAAACAGCAAGAAGTCATGTCCGTAAGATGTTACATAAATGTAGAAAATCAAAAGATGTTATTGATAAAAATATATATTGCATTGCTAGGCGTGAATATAAATACCTGATTGTTAGGAAAAAGAAAAGCTACAACGCTGGTCTAATCGCTGACTTGAGCAACTCAGTAAAATCGCAGAAACTATTTTGGGAAACTATGAAGAAACTTTCACGGAGGAAAACGCAGCCGCGTCATAACATTACTTTAGATGATTGGTTCCAACATTTTAAGAATGTATTAGAGAAGGACACACATGTAGCTATAGTGGACGTCGTTGATGGTGCTGTGGATGAAAATGCTGATGTTAATGATGAAGGAAATGATGAGGATGTTGTTGAACATGTATTAGATAGACCGATTTCGAAAGAAGAGGTCACTCTTGCAATTAGAAAGCTGAAGAACGGAAAGTCTGCTGGTCCAGATGGGCTGATTGGTGAGTTGTTCAAGCATTCGGGTGAGGCTGTGGTGATGTTTTTGGTAAGGTTGTTTAATGTCTTGTTTGATAGTGGTTTTTACCCGGACAACTGGAAGGAATCAATAATCTTGCCTCTGTTTAAGAAAGGTCAGATAAATGACACCAATAACTACAGGGGAATATCACTGTGTGATATCCGCAGTAAATTATATAGCTCCATAATTAATAACAGATTGCAGGAATGGATTAGCATAAATGATATTACTGGTGAACATCAAGCTGGATTTAAAAAAGATCATTCAACAGTTGACCATATCTTTACACTCCTGGCGGCCATTCAGAAACAGTTTACAAATAACAGAAAATTGTATGTAGCATTTGTTGATTTTGAGAAGGCATTCGATTCGATTTCTAGGAAACTTCTGTGGCCTGTACTTATGAAAAACGGTATTAGAGGAAAATTGCATCGTTGTGTGAAAAGCATGTATTTGGATGTGAAAGCTAAAATAAGATGTGGCGCTAAATTTACTGATGTAATAAATTGTACATATGGGGTAAAACAAGGTGATGTATGTAGCCCTGTGTTGTTTTCGTTATTCATTAATGAATTAGCTTTGGAAGTAATGGAAAATGGAAAACATGGTGTGACATTTGATTTTGTTGAATTTTTCATATTGCTTTTTGCTGATGACATTGTATTGCTCTCCACAACTGTTGTTGGCCTGCAAAGACAGCTGAATAATTTGTACAATGCAGCTTCTCGATTGGAGTTGAAAGTTAATATGAACAAAACTAATATTATTGTTTTCCGTAAAGGAGGATATTTAGCTAGTTGTGAAAAATGGAATTATGGTGCAGATAGAGTTGTTGTTGTTAACGCTTATAAGTATCTAGGAATATTGTTTCCACGAGACTCAGTTTTAATGTTTTGTGTCAAGATTTGGTGAGCAGGGGTAAACGGGCAGTGTTTGGTATACTTCGTGTGTTGCACAAGTTAGAGAGTAGTTCTTACAAATTGTTTACGAAATTGTTTGATTCTCAAGTTCAACCGATTGTGCAATATGGTGCTGAGATTTGGGCTTTCCAAAAAGGTACGGAAATAGAAAAACTGCACTTATTCGCCATGAAACGATTCCTACATGTAGACATGAGAACACCAAACGACCTTGTGTATGGTGAATTGGGAAGATTCCCAATATATCTAAACTCATATGTAAAGTGCATTACATATTGGCTAAAATTAACAAAAATGGACAATTCTAAGATTCCATGTAAAGCATACAAAGTTCTCTATAATTTAGATTGTAATGGCAAAATTACATGGGCGACGGATGTTCGAAAGTGTTTGTTCTCTCATGGGTTTGCAGATGTATGGTACAACCAAGGGGTGGACAGTATTGGTGGATTTTTGAAATGTTTTAGACAACGATTGATAGATTGCAGATGGCAAGACTGGAACGACCATATGCAAAGCAGTGATCGATTTTCTACATACAGATTGTTTAAGACCGGAAGCAGTACTGAAGCGTATATAGATATGGAAATGAACAGCTATGTGAAAAGTGCATTAACTAAATTTAGGTTCGGTGTTTCGGATCTCGCTGTACACAGATGTAGGTATAGTGTACGGAGTGAGGAAGATTTGTTGTGTCGTCTGTGTAAATTGGCTGAAGAAAATGAAATACACTTTATGTTTTGCTGTCCTGCACTACGTGACCTAAGAGTATTATTGATAAAGCCAAAATATTATAATCATCCATGTATGTACCGATATACTTTGCTTATGTCTACTGGAAATGTCAGTCAAATATCCAAATTAGCACAATACATTTATCAGGGAATGAAAAGATTAATCACTGTGACATGATTTATGTACACATGTATTACTGTTTGATGTGTACAAATTTGGGTCATTTATGAAACACAATGTTTTACTATGTTTATGTTGTATATGGGCGCATACCCTTCAGAAGGGGCTCTGGCCTAAAACTGAATAAACTTTCGTATTCGTATTCGTATTCTCTCTCTCTCTCTCTCTCTCTCTCTCTCTCTCTCTCTCTCTCTCTCTCTCTCTCTCTCTCTCTCTCTCTCTCTCTCTCTCTCTCTCTCCCTCCCTCTCTCTCTCTCTCTCTCTCTCTCTCTCTCTTTCTCTCTCTCTTAATTGTCAAGCCAGGAAGTTATTTTTTACTGCTCATATTCAGTCTCTTATTGATTACGCATCCACTCAATGGGACTCAGCAACTGATAATTCCCTAAAGCTACTCAGCAGATTACACAAAAGAGCGCTAAAAGTAGTATTACATCAACATAGGGGTCCTACATCTAAAGTCAAGAATGAATTATAACAAAGGAATAATGATGCATAAAATTATGACAGAAAATGTACCCGAAACCATTTGTTCAAAGTTCTCTTTGAAGAATTCGCACCACTTTATAAAACTAAACACTCCTCTTCCTAGGATAGACCTATTTAAATCAAGTCTTCTTTATTCAGGAAGCAGCCCCTGGAACGCTCTTCCGGACGCCCTGCGGCAATCCACCAATAGCGATTCTTTTAGAACCAAATATTCTTTTCATTTAATAAACTCTATGAACAAATAAACTTGATTGGTATGTTCTCTTTGTATACAGTTGTTCATTTTCGGAATTATTGTTTATTTGTGACAAAATCACGAAGATTGGCTTTGTGATACATTGTTTTGCTGAGCTAATGTATTGTTGCAAAGTATGCTTACTTTGCGTTTATCTTCATTGCTTTACACCCAGTTTTGAACACTACCTTATGATCTACAATGCTTCTACATAATGCGCTTCATGTACGTGACATAAACTTATATGTTCTACCATTAATGTTTTTATGTGACCTTTTTTTTCTTCTTTTTTTTTCTTCCCTGGTCATAGTTATAGTAAAATAGTTTAGTCCCTCTTTAGGGCGAGGGCCAGATGCAAAAAAGCATATCTATGCTTATTCTTGTCACCCTCGAAAAATAAAGATTTGTCATTGTCATTGTCATTCTCTCTCTCTCTCTGTCTCTGTCTCTGTCTCTGTCTCTGTCTCTCTCTCTCTCTCTCTCTCTCTCTCTCTCTCTCTCTCTCTCTCTCTCTCTCTCTCTCTCTCTCTCTCTCTCTCTCTCTCTCTCTCTCTCTCTCTCTCTCTCTCTCTCTCTCTCTCTCTCTCTCTCTCTCAGTGAAATAGCTTTGATAGACATTTAGCAAAAATTAAATACAGAAAAATTCACAAAGGGTCCATATTAGGAGCCTGGGCGCCTAATATGGACCAGCGAAGCGGCCCTCACGAATCACTGTAAAAAGCCTCCTATACTTCAAAATAACATGTTACAACTTAGTGTGCAAGTCAGACTAAATAAAATATGCTTTAGATTTATCTGTTTCGGGTTGATGAAAACATTATTTGAAGCACACGAGGAAACTAAAGAAGCTTATCAAAATCCGGGTGAAAATAAGTGAAATCATCAACTACACGAAAACAAGACTAATTGATATATTTTTTTGAAATCTCGAGGGCCAGTTATAGGTTATTTTCAGCAAGCTTCTTAATGAATTAATGAAAATAGCCTTTAGCTTTTATTTTCTTCGAACTGTTGAAGGTTGTCCGTATCAGGCAACACACACATACTTTGAGATGTTGCTATTATTTTTTGTTTGCAGTAGAAACTAGGGGTCAACACTGCTAAACTGTAACAAATACGGTCTTAGCTGTCATATATATAGCAATTTTTGTGGGATAACATCTTTGGCTCTGGACAGAAACGAGTCCGTTTTAGGCGGCAAATTTAGAGTGAATGCTGCCAAAAGTGAAAAAAAATAGAAAAAGCCTAACGGTTTTAAGGTTTGTGTTTCTGCAACTGTTTTGACATATGCAAGTTATCCAGAGAGGGTGAATACAGCCAATGAAATTGTTTTGAGCGCTCTAGCGCCGTTAGTTTGTCAGAACAGGATGTGGTCCATATTAGGAGCCGGTCCATATTGGGAGCCCTTCCCCTACCTGTTGTCTGTGTATTTGTCACCTTGGCAGTTTGGTCGTCTGTCCGAAAATAACAGTATACATAAATGTAAATGCGTACATAAATGAGTAGGTACAAAAACCAACCAATAAATCAATCAATAAATTAGTCGATCAATCAATTAATCAATCAGTTAATCAATCAAGCAAGCAATCAATCAATCAGTCAATTGGGTCTGTTCCCTGCTGCATGGGGTATTTTGAGACAGGTAAAAACCCAGACGGACGAGGAAAATACTATCAACTCACTGGCGTTCCCTGAAAAAGGGGCCTGGCTGCTCCTTCTCATAAATTTCCTAAGATGGACATCTGATCCTGTGCAGACTTCACGCCGAGCGAGGTCTGTTTGTAAAGTCACATGCGTGTACTTGCGGAGCGAAAAAAAGCAACGTCTTCCAATAAAATTAGTGAATAGGGGTACCACCAGCGACTAATCTTCTTATTTTTTGTCTTTATTTCCTGTGTAAACCCCTAAGACACCGACTATAAAGAGGGCGGGTAACTGATGCACCACCATTTGTGAGCACTGCTTGCTGAAACAACATGCTCAGACATGATTGGTCTGTCGTTGCTTTGTTAGTGTGAGTGGTGGCATAATGCAGACAGGTGCACGTGAAAAGTGAGTTATATATTCAACGTCTGCCTGTCCTTTTCTTGATTTATAAGAATAATATCCCTTTCCCCGACTAATTGCTCGGTTTCTTGGTTGGTTTCCATTGATTTGAAGTCCATTAGAATTATACACATGTGTTTGAAGACCGCCGACTTTTAAACGAAAAAACACGTTTGGGATTGAAATGACCGTGTCCAAAATGAGACGACATGCCTTTACTGAGATTAGCATAGAATCTATACATTGTTCAATTGAACAGACAAGGCTCTTCGTGAAAAAAATGGTACCACAAAAACTTCAAGATTCAGTGCAAGCACGTGAGACAGTCGCGGTAACTAGCAAATTAAAGGAAAAATGGTTCATTCAAAAATAAGATCCATCACTAAAAGGTATATATTGCACAAGCACAACACAGCACAACACAACACAACACAACATAGCACTTCACAGCACAGCACAGCACAGCTCAGCTCAGCACAGCACTGCACCGCACAGCACAGCACAACACAACACAACACAACACAACACAACATAACACACACACACACACATGTATACACATACACATTCAAACACACATCGTTGTATTAGGCTTCTGCGTTAACAGTTGGAGCTTACACTACGCTGAAATAAAGGAAAGTGATTCATTACAAACAAACATACAAACAAAAACACCATTCATCATTCAAAGGCATACACTGCACACCAATAAGAGCTAGAGCGCTCAAAAAAGTTTTATTCGCTGTATTCACCCTCTTTGGATAACTTGCACATGTCAAAACAGTTGCAGAAACACAAATCTCAAAACCGTTAGGCTTTTTCTCTTTTTTCACTTTTGGCAGCGTTCACTCTAAATTTGCTGCTTAAAACGGACTCGTTTCTGTCTACAGCCAAAGCTTTTATCAAACAGAAATGGCTATATGACAGCTAATACCGTATTTGTTACATTTTAGCAGTGTTGACCCCGAGTTTCTACTGCAAACAAAAAATAATAGCAAAATCTCAAAGTATGTGCGAGTCCCCTAATATGGACCACCTTCAACAAATCGAAGAAAATAAAAGCTAAAGGCTATTTTCATTAATTCATTAAGAAGCTTGCTGGTAATAACCTATAACTAGCCCTCGAGATTTAAAAAAAATGCAACGAAAAGTCTTTTTTTCGTGGAAGTTGATAATTTCACTTATTTTCACTCTGTTTTTGATAAGCTTCTTTAGTTTCCTGGTGTGCTTCAAATAATGCTCTCATCAACCCGAAACAGATAAATCTAGAGCATATTTTAATTAGGCTGACTTGTACACTAAGTTGTATCATGTCATTTGAAATATAGGGGGCTTTTTACAGTGATTCATGAAGGCCGCTTCACTGGTCCATATTAGGCGCCCAGGCTCCTAATATGGACTCTTTGTGATTTTTTCTGTATTTAATTTTTGCTGAATGTGTATCAAAGCTATTTTACTCTAATTAGGCCTAACGGTTAACCTAAGAAAGAAGGACTACCAAACACAAAATGAAACTTCTTTGCACGAAAACAAGCTAGTTATCAGCAATTAAAAAAAAAGTGGTCCATATTAGGTCGTAGTGATACAATGTGTATTGCACACTCAGTAGGCTACTTCTTCGCTCTTGAACTATCACGGGGAAAGTAGCAACTGCACTGTCCGAGAGCGAATATTCATCATCGGAGGGAACTGTGTCTTTCTTTATATCTAGCTATACCGACCTCCCTACCTATCTATCTATACATATTCAGAATATAAATATGTATCTATCTAGATACCCCTCATCTGTCTGTCAGTCTGTCTGTCTGTCTGTTATCTGTCTGTTTATCTGTCCGTCACGGTCTATCTGTTTGTCTGCCTATCTATCTTTCTATATATCAATATGTATATATATATATCTATCTGTCTGTCTTGTCTGTATGTCTGTCTGTCTCTATCTATCTATCTATCTATCTATCTATCTATCAATCTATCTATCTATCTATCTATCTGTCTGTCTGTCTGTCTGGACTGTCTGTCTGTCTGTCCGTCACGGTCTATCTATCTAGATACCCCTCATCTGTCTGTCAGTCTGTCTGTCTGTCTGTTATCTGTCTGTTTATCTGTCCGTCACGGTCTATCTGTTTGTCTGCCTATCTATCTTTCTATATATCAATATATCGATCTATCTATCTATCTATCTATCTATCTATCAATCTATCTATCTATCTATCAATCTATCTATCTATCTATCTATCTATCTATCTATCTTTGGGGGGGGGGGAACAAATAGATAAGCAAAGAAAGAAAGAAGCTTTTGAAAAAAATGTGATTCAAGAGACACAGGGTGAGGTGCACGAACCGAAAGTGGGTGCCACCCAACCGGGAGAGAACAAACCGCGGGGTCTGATTCGTAGAAATCACAACAAATCTTAATGTCAACCAATCCAACACAGCGGCTGGCTCCCACCCGGCTGGACACTTTCTTGTGTATCTCGGCCCTGGAGACCAGGAAGAGAGAGAAGTGGGCTGTGCAGGGTTCTTTGGTCGTTGGACCTAAACGTGATAACACACTTTTTCAAACAGAAAATACTGTATTAAATTGACACAAAGCGGGATGTCCTGTCTGAATGGATACGCGTCAACTGTTCAAATAAAACTACAGAATCAAAGCAGATTTATTTCCTAATTTCGCTTTGAAATCCTGTGTCAACCCTCTTTGCCTACAACTGGAGTAAAAGACTGTGTGTAACTGATTAACTACCATTAGAGATCACCGCTTCAGACACCAACATGTTACGACATTGGTGTGTCGCTGTCGTGTTGTGTGTGGTTGGTGGCTTGACATGGACAGATGTACGGGGATGGGTGCGGCACCCAAGTGAGTTGCATTTTTAACGTCTGTCTGTCTTTTCCCAATATTTTGTAAGAATCTTTCTTTACTTTATTTGGTGTTTATCGTCGTTTTCAACCGTTCAAGGTTATATCGCGAGGGGGAAAGGGGGGGATGGGATAGAGCCACTTGTCAATTGTTTCTTGTTCACAAAAGCACTATCAAAAATTTGCTCCAGGGGCTTGCAACGTAGTACAATATAATTACTACCTTACTGGGAGAATGCAAGTTTCCAGTACAAAGGACTTAACATTTCTTACCTACTGCTTGACTAAAATCTTTACAAACATTGACTATATTCTATACAATAAACACTTAACAAGGGTAAAAGGAGAAATAGAATCCATTAGTCGCCTCTTACGACATGCTGGGGAGCATCGGGTAAATTCTTCCCCCTAACCCGCGGGGGGGTTTGTAAGAATGATTCCCTTTTCCCTACCGAGACATTTCAACATTTCTGAAATTGCACTTTTAACATCTGCCTGTCTTTTTTTAATATTTTGTGAGAATGATTTCCTTTTTTCCTACTACTCAATTGCTCAACTGTTTGTTTCGATGTTTAGTTGATTGTCCGTTTGTTTCTTTGATGTCTATAATATGACATCACACCCTCTTTCTCCGCCCCCCCCCCCCCCCCTTCTCTCTCTCTCTCTCTCTTTCACTCTCTCTGCCTCTTTCTCCCTCTCACACTCTCTCTCACTCTCTCTCTCTCTCAAACACACACACACACATACACACACACCACAAACACACACACACACACACACACACACACACACACACACACACACAAGTTTTTCATTACTAGGTTTTTAAATGGTATACAGTGTTCGGTTACAAGGGTAAATTTCACAACGGGGTATAAATCCAGTACGTATACAAAGAAAAACGGTTGATTGATTGTTGAAAAGGGTGCGGGGGTAGGGGGTGGTGTTGAGAGGTAGGGAATGAGAGGAGTAAAGAGCAAAAGGAACCGAATGGATGCAATGCATGGTACTTCCTCGTTGCACAAGTACGGAGCACATGCGCTTACATAGAACTTTTTGCATTTTTCAGAACTCAGATTAGGAAAAGTTGTGAGTGTTTTTAGTGTGTATTACATGTATATCCACAAAAAGTATCCATATGAAGTCGTAGTGATACACTTTTTTGTGTGCACACTCAGTAGGCTACCTCTTTGCTCTTCAACTATCACGGTTAGGGAAATCAGCAAATTCACTGTCCGAGAGCCACATTTTCATCATCGGAAGGAACTGTCTCTTTCTTTATATCTAGCTGTCTGTCTGTCTGTCTATCTATCTACCTATCTATCTATCTATATATATATCTATCTATCTGTCTGTCTGTCTGTCTGTCTGTCTGTCCGTCTGTCTGTCGTTCATTCGGTCCGTCAGTCTGTCGGTCGGTCAGTCGGTCTGTCTGTCTGTCTGCCTGTCGTTCGTTCGGTCCGTCAGTCGGTCAGTCGGTCAGTCGGTCGGTGTTTCTGCCTGTCTGTCCGTCTGTGTGTCTGTCTGTCTGTCTGTCTGTCTGTCTGTCTGTCTGTCTGTCTGTCTGCCTATCGATCTATCTATCTATCTTGTCTCGCCTTGTCTTGTCTTGTCTTGTCTTGTCTTGTCTAGTCTGTCTGTCTGTCTGTCTGTCTGTCTGTCTGTCTGTCTATCTATCTATTTTTTAGGGAAAAGAAACAAATAGATAAGCAAAGAAAGAAATAAACTATCAAAAAACCGGGATTCAAGCTCCTGTTGTACGGAGACCGGAAAGAGAGAAAAGTGGGCTGTGCAAGATTGTTTGCTCGTTAGACCAAAATGAGACCATCACATGATAATCTTCTTAAAACGGAAAATACTGCATTAAATTGACACTAAGCGGCATGTGCTTGCCACATGACAGGAATGACCTGTCAGAATGGAATCTGCCAACTGCTCTACGAAAACTATTCAATCAAAGCAGAGTATTTTCCTGACTTCGCTTTGAAATCCTGTGTCAACCCCCTTTGCCCACAACTGGAGTAAAAGACTGTGTGTAACTGATTAACTTCCATTAGAGATCACCGCTTCGGAAAGCAACATGGTACGACATTGGTCTGTCGCTGTCGTGTTGTGTGTGGTTGGTGGCATGACATGGACAGATGTACGAGGATGGGAGCAGCACTCAAGTGAGTTTCATTTTCAACGTCTGTCTGTCTTTTTTACAGTAATGTATAAGAATGATTCCAATTTTCCCAGATTACTCAGTTGCTGACCACAATGTTTGGCTGTTCAGTTGATCGAGTGGTTGTTTGTTTGATGTCTATAACAAATCAAATCTCTCTCTCACACTCTCTCTCTCTCTCTCTCTCTCTCTCTCTCTCTCTCTCTCTCTCTCTCTCTCTCTCTCTCTCTCTCTCTCTCTCTCTCTCTCTCTCTCTCTCTCTCTCTCTCTCTCTCTCTCTCTCTCCGTAAAGTTTATAATTAAGCAAAACGAAATTTTACTCGAACGGAAATTATTGCTTCACAATGCTACAGGAATATTAGATCTGTGACACTAAAATTAATCGAGCTAATCCAATATTTCGGAAAGGAACACAGTCACCGTAGAGAGACCGGTCGCGCTTTTTTTCTCCGAAACGTCAAACAACTTAGAAAATATTGCAAAGGGTGTCTAAGAAAATTACGACAAGAAGACGACAGCTTTACTGTTACGACTCATAACTCATAACTCATAACTCATAACATTTTATTGATCCAACAAAGGAAATTAAATTGGTCATCAGCACATATAGGTCATTAATTAATAATTATAAAAGAATAAGAGAAGAAAATTCATAAAACCCATGATAACAAAAAAATATCTAAAGTAATATATGTACAACTACAATACCCTTTTTACTTGCACACTTGACACACCGACACACCAACACACATGCATACATACCTACATACATACCTACATACATACCTACATATATACATACATACATACATACATACATACATACATACATACATTCCATGTCAAAGTGCAGCCAAGAACATCACGAGTGCACTTTGTTACATTTGAAGACTGTCCAGAACATCATTTTTTCCAGGTACATCGATTCACTCTTGATTACGGAAATGTATTACAGTTGCACATATCTCTTTGAAAGACACTTCATAATGTTAATTCCAACTCTCACGACACGGACCAGCCAGAAGAAAACATTGAAATCAAAACTTTGTAAAAAGCCCAAAACAGCTTTCCAACCGTAACTCGCAAGTTCAGGTAATCCTAGTTTATCCCTAATCGCTCAAGTCAGCGACATCAAAGAAGGTATATACATGTAGTACCATCAAAGGTTGTTGCGTTTTCGAAAAAGGAAAGATGTACGGTGAGGGGGGGGGGGAATTTTGTTCGATAAGGAAGATACCCTTCACAATGGGATGGGAGAAATATTGGGTTTTGCAAGGAATGCTCCGCAATGGAGGTAAACATTGCAAACTTCAGATTAGCATCGATTTTCATTGGATGCATTCCGTTTCAATATCATGTTGCAGTATCGTGTGATTTTGAAAACGGTCAATGTGGGTGGAAGGACGGTGAAAACACGACGCTTCACTGGACAGAAAAGTCGTGTTGCGGTGGTAAGTACATATAATCTACATGTACAAGAAAAAGTGTGGACAGACTTTTGTTTAAACTGGTTTCTCGTGCACGCAAACATGTACACCACTATTGCTCTGTCCAGAATGTGACCTAAAATAAGTCAATCCTTCGACAATGACATACGTATACGCAAAGAAACTACAGCCTGGCTCCTCCTGGCCCTGTGCAGGTTTGAAATTCCCTTTCTGGAATAATTTCCTATATGACATCTATGTCAATCTGCAAAATGTATTCACCAACAAGTTCCCACTCTGCACAGACAGCAACGTACCTGCTGTTGATTGTTGCTATGTGTCTATTTGGAAGGATATGCTCTTATCCCATGTAGAGCCTGGACAGATCTGTAGCGGTTTACATGATGGGTTGCGCGTGAAGGAATGTACCTTTAACCGTTATACTTTCCATGTTTTACATTTAGCACAAACCGTCTTTATGAAATTACACTTCCTGAATATCAGCCAGAAACAGGCATACGTGCAGACAGACAGACTGGATTGGTCACTGACTGACTGACTGATTGACTGACTGACTGACTGATTGACTGACTGACTGACTGACAGACTGACTGACTGACTGATTGACTGACTGACTGACTGACAGACTGACTGACTGACTGAATGACTGACTGACTGACTGACAGACTGACTGAAAAAGGGGTATATATATATATATATATATATATATATATATATATATATATATATATATATATATATATATATATATATATATCAGCCTGACAGCCTGTGTTGCATGACATATTGCCGGTAGTTCCGGTATGTTCTGACATTTCGAGAGAATTCTGTGTGCTAGCAAAACCTAATTTGACAATCAGAACAACTATTCAGTGAGGACAACAACAAAATGTCTGACTTTACTTAAGATTTTGAATGTCGTTTGGCGTGGCCAGCCGGTAAAACGACTTAACTTATTTCAAGTCGCCGAGATTAATGATGAATCCATTCACTATCCTCCGCTTCCACCTGTATGTAAAACAGGTGATCACTACATGGCGCTGGACATGGACAGCGCACAAGTCAACGACACGGGTCTTTTGTTCAGTCCAATGCTGCACGGCTCCGTCAACCAGACGTGCCGGCTGAGGTTTAACCGCTTCATCAAGAACGATAAGCGTGCCTGTCAGCTAGCAGTCTTTCTGGTGACAGAGACCAACTGGACCTTGCTGTGGAGGACTGTGGATGTGACTGGAGAGGGATTGTTTGGTGCAAGCTGGCATTCTGAGACGTCGCCAGGTCTACAAAGGCCTTGTACAGAGCCGAGTTTTCAGGTAGTAATAATTTGTGTTTTCCTTCTTATTATCTGTTGCGACATGGTTGACTGGTTCTTGCGTTTTAATGTCCCTTCAACTTCTTCTTCAACCTATTTGGCTATGCGGGACCGATTCATGTGTGTTTCCTTTCTCCGTGTGCAAGGTGTTCTCCGTGTTTGAAGCTATTTTCATGTGGGTCTGTCACAATGAAAACGAAGAAAGTTCCATAAAAAAAGCTTATATCTTTTTACAACCGTTACTTCAAATGTTGTTAAAAAAAATTGATTTTCATCAATCTTTTCGGGGGAGCGGGGCGGAAGGGGAGGGGGGGTACGTCCCGGAATCTGTATCGAGAAAGCTTATGTAGCTTTGATAGATTTTTTACGTTACTTAATAATTGTAATACAAGGAAGTAAATGCGTCTAAAGCAGAATTACATTCCATATCAGATCGTCTACCAAGAAAGGTCTGAAACAGACATCAATTTGAGAACAAACTTTCGATCTGTTTCCCTTTTATTGAAAACAAATTAGCAGAACGACTCGCTTAACACATGACTGTATCTGTAGGTCACATGCAAGAGGAAACAAATGATGTCACGTTTATATCCTACACACGCGAGAAAGACCACAATTATAATGTTGTATTACGTCACACCATTCTCTTGGTGGCACAATCCAAATCATCCTTCATCATTCTATCACCCTGAAGAAGCCCCCCGCGGGGGCGAAAACTTGATTTGGATCATCATCAATAAACATATTCCATATTCATCACAAAAACTTTTGAGGAGATTGTTTTTAAATATTTGCCTATATATATATATATATGTGTGTGTGTGTGTGTGTGTGTGTGTGTATCGTGTAAAACAAGAACAAGAGGTCAAACGATATCGCGATTGATTTAAAATGACGGAGACGAATTTAAGTTTGAGGTAGATGGCACGGAAGTATTAATAGGATAAACAGAATAGTACAAGGCTTCCTGTACAGTTTACACTCGTTGCTTCTTCACATGTTTTTTGTTTTTTGTTAACGAACGACACAATTAATAAATTTGTTATCTAAATCGTGTAAACTGAGAAGCCAACAGTATTCTCCATGTATCTGCAAAGATATCGTAGTATGAGACATTGCATATCTGATTCTAATTTGTTTGTTTGTTTGTTAGTTGTTTTGGGTATTGTTGCAAGCAGTGTCAAGATATCTAGTCTCAGCATTTGGTAAGAGAAAGCTCCGATCAAATCAGTTCCAGCGAAAAACAAATAATCTGTTCCTATTTCCTGTTGCACAGATAGTGTTTGAAGGAAGGAAGAAAAAGAACACGTCCTGTGGAGGCACGGTTGACGTCGATGACATTGTCTTTGAGTTCAGCCAACCAGACATTTCTACCACTTTGCCAACACCAACAACGACATCCGTTCCAGCGACTGAGCTATCAACCGGGAACACGCATGTGGACATCAATACCCAAGCCAGCGAAAATAGCACAGGTAGATGAAGTTTCAAGTAATTTTAAGACATGGTGTTTGATTTTTGTTCTTGTTTTTATTCTTCTGTCGATTCCTTATTTGATATGCCATCTTGATTTACTGCGTCAATCTGCGAGATCAATCAACAACAAAAACTTCCAAATCTACATCGTAGGCAAGCATGCAGGCTGTTGGACTTGTGTGTGTCCAAGCGTCAGGATACTCCCACCCCGTGTCAAAGCCTGGACAGACATAATCTGTGACGGTTTACGTGATCGTTGTCACAGGAAGGGATTTATCTTTGAAGCCTTACATTACAACTGAGTACGACGATCTGATGTGATGCAGCTGTACCGCTTTACCAGCTAATCATTACAGGGAAAACTTGTAAAAGAGGTCCGATTAAGGTCCTCTTGAGAATTCCATGAAGGCTGTGATTTGCCTTTTCTGTACACATGACTCTCAATAAATGCTAGCGTTTGTTTGTTTGTTTGTTTGTTTGTTTGCTTAACGCCCAGCCGACCACGAAGGGCCATATCAGGGCGGTGCTGCTTTGACATATAACGTGCGCCACACACAAGACAGAAGTCGCAGCACAGGCTTCATGTCTCACCCAGTCACATTATTCTGACACCGGACCAACCAGTCCTAGCACTAACCCCATAATGCCAGACGCCAGGCGGAGCAGCCACTAGATTGCCAATTTTAAAGTCTAAGGTATGACCCGGCCGGGGTTCGAACCCACGAACTCCCGATCACGGGGCGGACGCCTTACCACTAGGCCAACCTGCCGGTCAGCTTTCGATATCGAAGATGAAGAAGAAGAAAGCAATTCAAGGTAAATGCATGGACTGCGCCAAAACCATGTCGAAACGGAACTTATTCGTTACATAAAGCACAGTCCGTATGGGTGTATTGTAGGCCTACAGAATGAGCGTTTTGATCATGTGCATCTTAATAGCTTTCACATATCAAAAACGTTTTCCCACATTAAAAAACAAAACAAAACACGGAATAATAAAGATTGAACATTTCTGTTTCACAGCACCCGATCATTCCCAAACCAACAATCCCACGGAGGCATATTCTGCGGAGGACAGTGACTCTGGTGTCTCGACTGCGGTAATTACCGCTGTAGTCGCCATTATTCTCGCTGTCGTCATCATCATTTGTCTCATCCTCATCGTGTTCTTGAGAAGACGAGCTCAGAAACAGGGCAAGACAGATCACTGGACCTTACATCTATTCAGGACACAAAAGACACCGTGAGTATGAGACCTAAGACGCAAGGCATGACAACTTTATTATCTCAACTGAGACATTTTGGATGTGGTGCAATGCAGACACAATTATTAGAAGCAACAGACATTTTATCAGTGATCCCACAAGCCCTTTTTCAAAACATTAGTCAGCTCTTGACAAAGAAAACAAGTATAAAAACTGGGCCTTACACACTGTAATTACAGGATATTTCTCAGGAAGACACATCACAAAATATATATTCATATATGGATGACCGGTTACCAATTTTATTTCCGGTAAATTGGAATGTTTACCGGTAAAAAAAGACATTTCCGGGTAACCCGACCCCCGGTTGTTCACATGAAAAGTTGAAAGAGCACACAATCCAGTCACACCAGATGTTATCAAAAGCACACATAATCTAGCGTTGCATCATGGAGAGCTCAGTTGATCCGATTCATCTCATGATAAGCTTTATTTGTGAAGTCGCATCCATCCGTTTGCTTTTTAGTTGGATGAGTCAGCCAGTACATTAAGCGGTTCACATGAGCAAATCAAACTTCCTTGTTCTCTCTCTCTCTCTCTCTCTCTCTCTCTCTCTCTCTCTCTCTCTCTCTCTCTCTCTCTCTCTCTCTCTCTCTCTCTCTCTCTCTCTCTCTCTCTTCATAATATTGATATGCATTTTCAGGTCACCAAGACCCACTCGTGCATCGGCCGTTTACACCAACAGTTGCTATGTATCGTGCGACGATCAAGTGCAAGGTAGGTGAACATACTCCTTTCACAGTCCAATTTATCGATCAAATATATACATGCGAGTAAAATTTCAATTGTGATAAACAAGAGGTCAAAGGCACAGTCCTTCACTCGAACACAGTTCTGCTTACTATCCCAGATATGCCCAGGAATTCAACAGTTGCAGTTTAAGAAATGAATTCATTGAAAACAGTTCAAAGTCCCACTCTGCACAAAAGCAACCAGAGTGTTGATTTTTGTTATGTGTCCAAGAAGAAGGATGGCCGTATCTGTTCACACGGGAAGTATACTGGGCTTTTAACAGACTTACACAAAGAAAACTCTATGGTTAGTGGCGCTTATAAGTAAACTGGCACATACGAACTTTTTTATTTTGAAAACCGCAAGCCAGACAATTATAGAATTAAGCAAAAGTGTCAATATACCCTCCCAAGTAGATATTTCATAGTTTTAGGATTGTTGATCAATGTGACCAACTCGTTTGAAAAGGTCAAGGCGAAGAAGAATCTGGAAAATGATATGCATGTACCTTGAATTATTGCAAATACCTCATAAAAATATCGCCATTCCATCTCTGTTTTGCTTTGGTTCTGAATTTATCCCTTTCTTCCTGGCGACAAAGGGTGAAATTAAAACGAAGTGTAGTTACGCACTGCACGGGTTCAACATTTTCAGAAGATTTGTTGTAAGAAATGTCAACAGCTAATTTCAAGATACAATGAATGAGAACGGCTGCAAGCTGCTGGGTAAGAAAAGTTGTTTGACAGATCAGATCGGAAGGATCCAGTCTTGTGTTAAAATGATAGAACATCACCACTTCATGATGTGTCTTTATTTTATTAATTGATATATAATTGGCTTGTGTTTTGCAGCAAACCCCGGTTCAAATAACTCATCTGGAATCCACGGCGGCGGTCACACGGGTTCTGTTCATCACTACAGCACAGTAGACGACACTGGCTACGAACTCTCATCACCTTTTTCGCCCAACACCAACGAACAAGGCAGAGGATCTTGCTCCAATAACCAAGACAGCTACAACGTTCTGTCCCTCAAAGACCCTCAAGTCACTCCTCCCCCTGGACCGCTTCCCGAAGACTTCTATAACCACCTGAACGAAGACGGCGAAACCCCCGAGCCAAGATCCAACCCCAGTGCTTCAAGCAGACACCACGGCCAACCGGGAATCCAGGACGATTCCAAACCAAGTCACCTCCAGGATGAAAACTCTGAATCTCCAGCCAAACCGATTGATCACTGTTCCGTCTCGAGCAAAACTGGAACCACTTCCAACGTGGCAGGAGCTGCGGCAACTAATTACGAAGTCGTCGGTGATGACGGTGCTGGTAACATGATGGTGTCGTCGCTCTGAGCTTCCTCTGCCTCTGGCGCTGATGTCTACAACAGGCTGGGAGTGACAGTGGAGAACGGGGACGACCTGCCTCAGAACCACTACGACCATTTCAACGACACAGGTGGGGAGTACAGTAGAACAAACGCTGAGGAAAAGACTCGAGATGAGCAGAGAGAGCTGGCGACTGATCTGTACAGTCATGCATGAGAATGTGCACTCGGACAGGAGATTAAAAAATAACTTTCTACTTAAATAGAAATCAAACAGAAAGATGAACACAGACACACAAACATTCACACACACACACACACACACACACACACACACACATACACAGACACACACACACTCACACAACACACACACGCACACACACGCACACACACACACACACACACACGGACAAACACACACACACACACACACACACACACACACACAACCGCGCGCCGCTAAGCGTGTATGCACGCACGATTACACACTTACTCGTACAAACATCGAAACTATGATACGCGGCAATCTCTCAGTCTCTCTCTCTCTCTCTCTCTCTCTCTCTCTCTCTCTCTCTCTCTCTCTCTCTCTTTGTCTCTCTCTTTCTCTCTCTCTCTTTCCCTCTCTGTCTCTCTCTCTCTCTCTCTCTCTCTCTGTCTCTCTCTCTCTCTCTCTCTTGGTGCACTCTCTCTCTCTCTCTCTCTCTCTCTCTCTCTCTCTCTCTCTCTCTCTCTCTCTCTCTCTCTCTCTCTCTCTCTCACTAAATCACATGTCCCTTAACCCGCAAAAAAATGCATGATTATAACAACTAAGCAAAAACGCCAAAACATAACCTCAACATTTCACGATTTAACGGTTAATGAAAAAATTGTGGAAAAAGTTGACCATCATAAAGTGTTGGGAGTGACCATTGATAACAACCTGTCTTGGTCACATCACATCGAAAAACTTTCTAAATTCATATTCAAGAAAGTATATTTCTTATCTAGAATCAAGCACGTTATGAATTTGGAATCCAGGACATTATTCTTTAATGCACATATTCAGTCTGCGATTGATTACGCGTCTACCTTGTGGGACTCGGCAAGTGAAAACTCATTCAAACAAGTGGTTAGATTACACAAACGAGCGCTTAAAGTAGTTTTATTAAAGAAAACAACCCTATCTGAGTTAGACTACATAAACGTAGCCATTTTCCCTCTGAAGGCAAGGCTAGGTTATAATGTAAAGGTTAGTTAGTTAGTTGTTGCTTTTTGGGTCCAGCGGACCATATAGGCCAAATCTATAATGTAAAGGTACCCTTATGCATGACATTATTGATGGATGTGTACCAGAAACCATATTTTCAAAATTCACGTTGAGAAATTCACGCAAATTGATGAGATTTAACATTCCTCTAACTAGGATTGACCTATTCAAGTCTAGTTTAATTTATTCAGGTAGCAGTCTCTGAAACTCTCTTCCGACCTTCCTGCAGCAAACTACCAGCACAGAGGTTTTTAAGACCAGACCTTATCTCGTGAAGTCTTATTTCTGTTTTAAATCACATCTAACTCCCAATGGATGTTAATCTGGTATCCTGTGACAGCTTGTGATAACCTGGATGATGTCAGGGATGACTCGTCAAAGTCTTGCCATGCCTGCGATAACGTATAGATGACAGTTATAACGGTGAAGAGAGAGAGAGAGAGAGAGAGAGAGAGAGAGAGAGAGAGAGAGAGAGAGAGAGATTATATTATATGATATAAAGGATAAACGAGAGTATGTACGTGGACGTATGTGAGGGTGCGGGTATGTATACGTGTTGTGTGGGTTATGTGTGTATGATGTGTACTTTTATGTGTCTATATGTTCTGAGAGTGTGTTTTTTATGTGATATTTCTCGTACACGAGCCAAAAGAAACATTTCTCAGTGTTGGTTGCATTCAGACAATAAAGTTTTATTGAAATGAATTCAATTCAATTCAATTCAATTCAAAATTAAAATAAACATCATTTGTCGCTAGACTGAAAGGTCGTTAAAACCAACAACCGGTGCTTTTAAACAATGTATCACTTTATTCTTTTTTGTTAAATGATTTGTTGAATGCCATCAAGTTTAGTATTGTCAATGGGCATGATGTTTTAAGCTTTGTTGCGTCAGTGCAAATGCAATCTACTTTACTCACGTCAAATGAACTCACATTTTTCTTCTAAGCAAATGCAATCTACTTTACTCACGTCAAATGAACTCACATTTTTCTTCTAAGCAATGTATTGTATGTACATTTTATAATGTGTTCTTACTTCAGTTCATCTATAAACATGTAGCAATTGTTTTCTTTATTTGTTTATTCTTTAGCCATTTTAGACTAGTCCCTCTTTAGGGCGAGGGCCAGATGAAACAAAGCAGATCACTGCAGTGCTTACTCTATTACCCTCGTCAAGTTAAATAAAGACTGAATTGTTCTTGTTCTTGTTCATGGTCTCTCTCTTGTTGACAGGATGTGTAGAGGATTGAGTGACTGAAGGGAATGAGAGGGGTAAAGAGCAAAAGGGACCGAATGGATGCAATGCATGGTACTTCCTCGTTGCACAAGTACGGAGCACAGGCGCTTACATCAGTAGAACTGTTTGCTTTTTTCAGAACTCAGATTAGGAAAAGTTGTGAGTGTTTTTAGTGTGTATTACATGTATATCCACACAAAGTATCCATATGAAGTCGTAGTGATACACTTTTTTTTTTGCACACTCAGTAGGCTACTTCTTTGCTCTTCAACTGTCACGGTTAGGGAAATCAGCAATTGCACTGTCCGAGAGCCACATTTTCATCATCGGAAGGAACTGTCTCTTTCTTTATATCTAGCTGTCTGTCTATGCATGTATGTCTGTATCTATCTATCTATCTATCTATCTATCTATCTATCTAACTATCTGTCCAGACCTTATCTCGTGAAGTCTTATTTCTGTTTTAAATCACATTTAACTGCCAATGGATATTAATCCTGTGACAGCTTGTGATAACCTGGATGATGTCAGGGATGACTCGTCAAAGTCTTGCCATGCCTGCGATAACGTATAGATGACAGTTATAACGGTGAAGAGAGAGAGAGAGAGAGAGAGAGAGAGAGAGAGAGAGAGAGAGAGAGAGAGAGAGAGAGATTATATTATATGATATAAAGGATAAACGAGAGTATGTACGTGGACGTATGTGAGGGTGCGGGTATGTATACGTGTTGTGTGGGTTATGTGTGTATGATGTGTACTTTTATGTGTCTATATGTTCTGAGAGTGTGTTTTTTTATGTGATATTTCTCGTACACGAGCCAAAAGAAACATTTCTGTTTGTTGCATTCAGACAATAAAGTTTTATTGAAATGAATTCAATTCAATTCAATTCAATTCAATTCAAAATCAAAATAAACATTATTTTTCGCTAGACTGAAAGGTCGTTAAAACCAACAACCGGTGCTTTTAAACAATGTATTACTTTATTCTTTTTTAATGATTTTTTTAATGTCATTAGTATTGTCAATGGGCATGGTGTTTTAAGCTTTGTTGCGTCAGTGCAAATGCAATCTACTTTACTCACGTCAAATGAACTCCTGTCTGTATGTCTGCCTGTCGTTCGTTCGGTCCGTCATCCGTCGGTCGGTCAGTCGGTCAGTCTGTCGGTCTGCCTGTCGTTCGTTCGGTCCGTCAGTCTGTCGGTCGGTCAGTCGGTCAGTCAGTCGGTACGTGTGTCTGTCTGTCTGTTCGTCTGTCTGTCTGTCTTACTATATATCTATCTATCTATCTATCTATCTATCTATCTATCCATCTATCTTGTCTTATCTATCAATCTATCTATCTTTCTATATATCTATCTATCTTGTCTTGTCTTGTCTTGTCTTGTCTAGTCTGTCTGTCTGTCTGTCTGTCTATCTATCTATCTATATATATCTATCTATCTATATATCTATACATCTATCTATCTATATGTCCACATGTCGAGTACCTACTTTTCTATCTATCTATCTATCTATTTTTAGGGAAAAGAAACAAATAGATAAGCAAAGAAAGAAATAAACTATCAAAAAACCGGAATTCAAGCGCCTGTTGTGCGGATACCAGGCAAGAGGAAGACGTGGGCTGTGCAGTGTACTCTACAGTCTCTGGTGCAGGTTTGTTTTGCTCGTTGGACCAAAATGTGATAAGAACCTTTTTCAAACGGACAATACTGCATAAATTGACACTAAGCGGTATGTGCTTGTCCCATGACATGAATGACCTGTCTGAATGGAATCCGCCAACTGTTCCACTAAAACTACACAATCAAAGCAGAGTCGCTTCCTGATTTCGCTTTGAATTCCTGTGACAACCCTCTTTGACTACGCCTGGATAAAAAGATTGTGTGTAACTGATTAACTACCATTAGAGATCACCGCTTCAGAAAGCAACATGCTAAGACATTGGTCTGTCGCTGTCGTGTTGTGTGTGGTTGGTGGCATGACATGGACAGATGTACGAGGATGGGAGCAGCACTCAAGTGAGTTTCATTTTCAACGTCTGTCTGTCTTTTTTACAGTAATGTATAAGAATGATTCCAATTTTCCCAACCAAGGATTCACGGGGGATAACCGGTCAAAGGCCGAACAGAAGCCGAAGGCCGCTCATGACACGTGTGAAGGCAAGTTTTGTCTGTTTTCTAGGTATTGTTTGATTTATGTCGGGATTTAAGGTAAGCTACTGATTCAGCGATGACTAAATTTGTTTCTCGATGCATAAAAAGTCAGGGAGCGATTGATATTTGCCCGTAAATAGCCTTCAAAGCTGAAAATGTCCGCGATCGAGCACCGGAAATGGCTGTTCGATGGGTTTTGCAAGTAGAAATGTGCTTTATTTCACCAAATCAGCTCGTATTTGGTGTGGGTACGGGATTCTAGAGGACGAAGGAGTCATAAGAGGTGCAAAGAAGTGCTATTTGGGAGTAGAATAAATCTTCCGAGACAGTAGACAAGAGAAGGTCATATTTGAGAGATGCGCGTAGGCCGATTGTCTTTCCGACAAGCGAATGATACAGCAGATTAATCATTCGTTTTGACCAGAAACCTAGTCTCTAGTTTCTATGAATGAGTTTTTTAATTAAAACAATCACGAGAACTCTCTCGCTGCGCTTACCCTTAAATCTTTATCCTTGTAAAATAAAGTTATCTCTCTCTCATAGTTTCTTTTTGGCCTGTTGGCAAGTCTTCTCTCACTCGCTGAAATAATAGAAAACTGTTGATAACACATGGTACCCGGGGGGAGTGGGGGGGGTGGTGGAGTGGCAGCAGATGTTGCCTGGAAGCGTCGTTTTGCACTCTGTGTCTCTGCCCGGGTTTGGGGAGGGGGTGGGGGGGGGGTGGTGGCTATTAACGGTTGCCCCTCCATGTCTACTCACCGGGGAGGGGGAGGGGTGTGCCACGGCAAGGAATTGTACGCCTTGAAAGAAAGGGTGAGGGGGCAGCCGCGGACTCTGCCGCTGGTAACTTTGCTGGCCAGCCGACTAAAGAGGAAACTCTCCAAAGTGATGTATGGCAGCATAGTAGCACCAAAAGTAAAATTACTCATTTCATTGCATGATGTCTTATACAAGCACATGTTAAGACAAGCAATTGTAATATACCTGTGAGTCTTAGTAATATCCACATATTATACATTTACTAAAATCTCCAGAAGTTACAAATATCTGTGATAATATAAATGTATGTGCATTTCCTGTAGCCGTTTCTGTTTGTTTTTTTAGATCATGCAGAACAAGAAGGGCAAAGCCCATACGACTCACATGCTTGACCTTGACCTTTACATGACCTTGACCTTCAGGGTCAAGGTCAAATAACTAAACCTAGCAATGACATACACTAAGAACTGCTTTACACATTTTTCCTACCAAAATACATGTGACCTTGACCCAAGGTCAAGGTCATCCAAGGTCATGCAACACAAAGCTGTTAATTCAAGACATAGGAAGTACAATGGTGCTCTTTCTACCATGAGATATGGTCACTTTTAGTGGTTCACTACCTTATTTTGGTCACATTTCATAAGGGTCAAAGTGACCTTGACCTTGATCATATGTGACCAAATGTGTCTCATGATGAAAGCATAACATGTGCCCCACATAATGTTTAAGTTTGAAACAGTTATCTTCCATAGTTCAGGGTCAAGGTCACTTCAAAATATGTATACAATCCAACTTTGAAGAGCTCCTGTGACCTTGACCTTGAAGCAAGGTAAACCAAACTGGTATCAAAAGATGGGGCTTACTTTGCCCTATATATCATATATAGGTGAGGTATTGAATCTCAAAAACTTCAGAGAAAATGGGAAAAATGGGAAAAATAGCTGTTTTTTAGACAACATTTATGGCCCCTGCGACCTTGACCTTGAAGCAAGGTCAAGATGCTATGTATGTGTTTTGGGGCCTTGTCATCATACACCATCTTGCCAAATTTGGTACTGATAGACTGAATAGTGTCCAAGAAATATCCAACG
>NC_090249.1:30843404-30850904 GCF_037325665.1 Littorina saxatilis
TCACCAACAAGTTCCCACTCTGCACAGACAGCAATTGCCGTACCTACTGTTGATTTTTGGTATGTGTCTATTTGGAAGGATGCTCTTATCCCATGTAGAGCCTGGACAGATCTGTAGCGGTTTACATGATGGGTTGTGCGTGAAGGAATGTACAGTGACTGTACCTTTAACCGTTGGACTTTCCATGTTTAACATTTAGCACAAACCGTCTTTATGAAATTACACTTCCTGAATATCAGCCAGAAACAGGCATACGTGCAGACAGACAGACTGGATTGGTCACTGACTGACTGACTGATTGACTGACTGACTGACTGACTGATTGACTGACTGATTGACTGACTGACTGATTGACTGACTGACTGATTGACTGACTGACTGACTGAAAAAGGGGTATATATCAGCCTGACAGCCTATGTTGCATGATATATTGCTGGTAGTTCCGGTATGTTCTGACATTTCGAGAGAATTCTGTGTGCCAGCAAAACCTAATTTGACAATCAGAACAACTATTCCGAAAATTCAACCGGCTGCCCGTTTGCTGTAGCTTTCAAGGTTTCATCAGTGATGACAACAACAAAATGTCTGACTTTACTTAAGATTTTGAATGTCGTTTGGCGTGGTCAGCCGGTAAAACGGCTTAACTTATTTCAAGTCGCCGAGATGTTGCTGTCGTTTCAATCTGAATTAAACTGAAATTAATTATCAATCAATCAATATCAATATGAGGCTTATATCGCGCGTATTCCGTGGGTACAGTTCTAAGCGCAGGGATTTTTTTTATTTTTTTTATTTTTTATTTTATGCAATTTATATCGCGCACATATTCAAGGCGCAGGGATTTATTTATGCCGTGTGAGATGGAATTTTTTTTACACAATACATCACGCATTCACATCGGCCAGCAGATCGCAGCCATTTCGGCGCATATCCTACTTTTCACGGCCTATTATTCCAAGTCACACGGGTATTTTGGTGGACATTTTTATCTATGCCTATACAATTTTGCCAGGAAAGACCCTTTTGTCAATCATGGGATCTTTAACGTGCACACCCCAATGTAGTGTACACGAAGGGACCTCGGTTTTTCGTCTCATCCGAAAGACTAGCACTTGAACCCACCACCTAGGTTAGAAAAGTGCGTTACCACTCGGCCACCCAGATGAATCCATTCACTATCCTCCGCTTCCACCTGTATGTGAAACAGGTGATCACTACATGGCGCTGGACATGGACAGCGCACAAGTCAACGACACGGGTCTTTTGTTCAGTCCAATGCTGCACGGCTCCGTCAACCAGACGTGCAAGCTGAGTTTTATCCGCCACATCAAGAACGATAACCGTGCCTGTCAGCTATCAGTCTTTCTGGTGACGGAGACCACCTGGACCTTGATGTGGAGGACTGTGGATGTGACTGGAGAGGGATTGTTTGTAGCAAGCTGGAACTCTGAGACGTCGCCAGGTCTGCAAAGGCCTTGTACAGACCCGAGTTTTCAGGTAGTAATAATTTGTGTTTTCTTCGTTATTATCTGTTGCGACATGGTTGAATGGTTCTTGCGTTTTAATGTCCCTTCAACTTCTTCTTCAACCTATTTGGCTATGCGGGACCGATTCAAGTTTGTTTCCTTTCTCCGTGTGCAAGATGTTCTCCGTGATTGAAACTATTTCATGTAGGTCTGTCAAAATAAAAACGGAGAAAGTTCCATAAACACAAGCTCATATTTTTCCACGACCTTTATTTTAAATGTTGTTACAAAATCTTTATTTCCATGAATAAGTTAAAAATCTTGTCGGGGGTTGGGGGGGGGGGTCTGTATCGAGAAAGACGTCCCGGAATCTGTATCGAGAAAGCTTATGTAGCTTTGATAGATTCTTCAAGTTACTTAATGAAAAAAAATTGTAATACAAGAAAAATTGTAATACAAATACGTCTAAAGCAGAATTACATTCTACATCAGATCTTCTACCAATAAAGGTCTGAAAGACAAGAAACGGGCATCAGTTTGAGAACTGTTTCGATCTGTTTCCCTTTTATTGAAAACAAATTAAGCAGAACTACTTGACACATGTATCTGTAGGTCACATGTAAGAGGAAACAAATCATGTCACGTTTATATCCTACACACGCGAGAAAGACCACCCATAACTATACAATATATCTATGTGTGTGTATCGTGTAAAATGAGGTTAAGAAGTTAAACTAATTATTCAAAACGATGGAGACGTCTTTAAGTTTGAGGTAGATTGCACAGAAGTATTTACTGTAGGATAAACAGAATAGTACTAGGCTTCCTGAAAAGTGTACGCTCGTTTCTCCTTTGAATATTGATTATTTTCTGAAGAACAATTAAAACATTTGTTAGTAAAATCGTGTAAACTGGGAAAGCCATTAGTATTCTGTATGTATAAGATCTGCAAAGATATCATAGTATGAATCAAAAAACAAGAAAGGTACGCGCGTTGTTGGAACGTTTGTAATTGACAAAACAATACGTTACAGTCACGGTCTTAATTTTTAAGTGAACAGACAAACACTTAATGACAAAAACTTTGCTTCGTGGAATTTTTGGCCGCTCGCCAGGACGCCACAGGCGAAAGTGATTATATGACGAAATTAATGACGTAGTGAAAGGGAATATACTTTATGATAGTATGAGACATTGCATGTATCTGATTCTAATTTGTTTGTTTGTTGTTTTGGGTATTTTTACAAGCAGTGTCAAGATATCCAGTCTCAGCATTTAGTAAGAGAAAGTTCTGATCAAATCAGTTCCAGCGAAAAACAAATAATCTGTTCCTATTTCCTGTTGCACAGATAGTGTTTGAAGGAAGGAAGATAACGAGCGAGTCATGTGGAGGCACGGTTGACGTCGATGACATTGTCTTTGAGTTCAGCCAGCCAGACATTACTCCCCCTTTGCTAACACAAAAAACAACATCTGTTCCAACGACTCAGCTATCGACCGGGAACACGCACGTGGACACCGATACCAAACCCAGTGTAAATAGCACAGGTACATGCAGTTTCAAGTAATTTTAAGACATGGTGTTTGATTTTTGTTCTTGTTTTTATTCTTCTGTAATTCCCTTATTTGATATTACATCTCGATTTACTCCGTCAATCTGCTAGATCAATAAAAAAATAAAAGAAAACAAGTCGCGTAAGGCAAAATTACTACATTTAGTCAAATGTTCGAACTCGCAGAATGAAACTGAACGCACTGCATTTTTTCACAATGACCGTAGTCCGCCGCTTGTGCAAAACGGAGTGAAACTGACGAGCCTGTTCAGCGCGGTAGTGGTTTCGCTGTGCTGCATAGCACGCTTTTCTGTACCTCTCTTCGTTTTAACTTTCTGAGCGTGTTTTTAATCCAAACATATCATATCTATATGTTTTTGGAATCAGGAAGATGACATTGTTTTTAAATCGATTTCGGAAATTTTATTTTAATCATAATTGTTATATTTTTAATTTTCAGAGCTTGTTTTTAATCCAAATATAACATATTTTATATGTTTTTGGAATCAGAAAATGATGAAGAATAAGATGAACGTAAATTTGGATCGTTTTTAAAAAAAAAAACCATTTTAAATACAATTTTCAGATTTTTAATGACTAAAGTCATTAATTAATTTTTAAGCCACCAAGCTGAAATGCAATACCGAAGTCCGGCCTTTGTCGAAGATTGCTTTACAAAAGTTTCAATCAATTTGATTGAAAAATGAGGGTGTGACAGTGCCGCCTCAACTTTTACAAAAAGCCGGATATGACATCATTAAAAGTATTTATCGAAAAAATGAAAAATTCTTCCGGGGATATCATTCTCAGGAACTCTCATGTCAAATTTCATAAAGATCGGTCCAGTAGTTTGGTCTGAATCGCTCTACACACACACACGCACAGACACACACAGACACACAGACACACACACACACACACACACACACACACACACACACACACACACACACACACACACACACACACACACACACACACCACGACCCTCGTCTCGATTCCCCCTCTGTGTTAAAACATTTAGTCAAAACTTGACTAAATGTAAAAACAAACACTTCCAAATCTACATCGTAGGCAAGCATGCAGGCTGTTGGACTTGTGTGTGTCCAAGCGTCAGGATACTCCCACCCCGTGTCAAAGCCTGGACAGACATAATCTGTGACGGTTTACGTGATCGTTGTCACAGGAAGGGATTTGACTTTGAAGCCTTACATTACAACTGAGTACGACGATCTGATGTGATGCAGCTGTACCGCTTTACCAGGTAATAATTACGGGGAAAACTTGAAAAAGAGGTCTGATTAAGGTCTTCTTGTGAATTCCATGAAGGCTGTGATTTGCCTTTTCTGTACACATGACTCTCAATAAATGTTAGCGTTTGTTTGTTTGTTTGTTTGCTTAACGCCCAGCCGACCACGAAGGGCCATATCAGGGCGGTGCTGCTTTGACATATAACGTGCGCCACACACAAGACAGAAGTCGCAGCACAGGCTTCATGTCTCACCCAGTCACATTATTCTGACACCGGACCAACCAGTCCTAGCACTAACCCCATAATGCCAGACGCCAGGCGGAGCAGCCACTAGATTGCCAATTTTAAAGTCTTAGGTATGACCCGGCCGGGGTTCGAACCCACGACCTCCCGATCACGGGGCGGACGCCTTACCACTAGGCCAACCTGCCGGTCAGCTTTCGATATCGAAGATGAAGAAGAAGAAAGCAATTCAAGGTAAATGGCATGGACTGCGCCAACCCCATGTCGAAAAGGAACTTATTCGTTACATAAAGCACAGTCCGTATGGGTGTATTGTAGACCTACAGAATGTGAGCGTTTTGATGCATCTTAATAGCTTTCACATATCAAAAACGTTTTCCCACATTAAAAAACAAAACAAACAAGAAATTCCTCCGAGGTAGGAAAAACACCCCCGTCCTTACCATTCTCACTGCCACCAACTGAGAAGGTTATTTCCCTTTGACCATTAATATGTCCCTCTATAAGTCCTTGTAGAATCTTAATCCACCAATAACTCCCTAACCGTGTGTTTGACTGGTCCCAATTTTTGTAAGGACCGTCTCAGGAATGTATAGAACCTGTTCACCAAGTTTGGTGACGATCGGTCCGTTCATTCTTGAGATCTATATACAAACAGACAGACAAACAAACAAACAAACAAACACATCGACCAAATCCTATACACACCCCTATACCGGGGGTGTAAACACGGAATAATAAAGACTGACCCTTTCTGTTTTACAGCACCCGATAATTCCCAAACCAACAATCCCACGGAGGCATATTCTGCGGAGGACAGTGACTCTGGTGTCTCGACTGCGGTAATTACCGCTGTAGTCGCCATTATTCTCGCTGTCGTCATCATCATTTGTCTCATCCTCATCGTGTTCTTCTTGAGAAGACGAGCTCAGAAACAGGGCAAGACAGATCACTGGACCTTGCATCTATTCAGGACACAAAAGACACCGTGAGTATGAGACCTAAGACGCAAGACATGACAACTTTATTATCTCAACTGAGACATTTTGCATGTGGTGCAGTGCAGACAAAATTATTAGAAGCAACAGACATTTTATCAGTGAGCGCACTAGCCCTTTTTCAAAACATTAGTCAGCTCTTGACAAAGAAAACAAGTATAAAAACTGGGCCTTACACACTGTGATTACAGGACATTTCTCAGGAAGACACATTACAAAATATATATTTATATATGGATGACCGGTTACCAATTTTATTTCCGGTATATTGGAATATTTACCGGTAAAAAAAGACATTTCCGGGTAACCCGACCCCCAGTTGTTCACATGAAAAGTTGAAAGAGCACACAATCCAGTCACACCAAATGTTATCAAAAGCACGCATAATCTAGCGTTGTACAGTATCATGGAGAGATCAGTTGATCCGATTCATCTCCTGATAAGCTTTATTTGTGAAGTCGCATCCATCCGTTTGCTTTATAGTTGGATGAGTCAGCCAGTACATTAAGTTCACATGAGCAAATCAAACTTCCTTGCTCTCTCTCTCTCTCTCTCTCTCTCTCTCTCTCTCTCTCTCTCTCTCTCTCTCTCTCTCTCTCTCTCTCTCTCTCTCTCTCTCTCTCTCTCTCTCTCTCTCTCTCTCTCTCTCTCTCTCTCTCTCTGTCTGTCTGTCTGTCTGTCTTTCTCCCTTAACTCTGTTTGTCTGTCTGTCTGTCTGTCTGTCCGTCCGTCCTTACCCCCTCTCTCTATTTCTCTCTCTCTCTCTCTCTCTCTCTCTCTCTCTCTCTCTCTCTCTCTCTCTCTCTCTCTCTCTCTCTCTCTCTTGCATGTTTCGCTTTCGATTTGTATGTTGCTTACTTTGCCATTTTATTGTTTATGTTTATTTGCTTGTTTGCTTACTTGTCGATTGTTTGCTGGTTCGTTCGTTTACTTTGTTTATTTGTCATGTTGCTTTACTTGTTTATCATTTATTAGATATTTGTATTAGAAGTAAGGACCGGTTGTAAGAAAAGGCGTCGCCTTAAACCTCTATCCTTGAAAAATAAAGTTCCATCATCATCATCTTCATCTCTCTCTGAGATTTCTCTGCCTCTGGCTACCGACGAACAAATGCAAATTTCGACTCCCAATTTTGTTGCCTATTGTGTCTTTCCTGGAATTAGCAAAGATGGAAAATATGTCTTCCAGTAGCTCTGCAGTCTGTGCTGAATACCCTGACAACAAAGTGTCAACTTTCGTCATGGGACTCTCGCTCTGCTCTCCCCCCCCCCCCCCTATCTCTCTCTATCTCTCTTTTTCTCTCTCTCTCCACGCTTTCGAACTTCTCATGCTGTGTACACCATAATGAGTGGTACTTTCAGGTCACGACCTCACGGAGCATCCGCTGTTTTCACCAACAGCCAAGACGTTCCTTACAGCGGCCAGGGGCAAGGTAGGCCCATGTTCCTTTATAGATTGATCGCTCCATAGTAGGATACATTAAAAACGTTATTCTCTACGGAATCATAATGACAAACACAAACGGGGTGTTCAAATTGCAAACAACTAATATCATACATTGTATCAAATTGACTATCACATAAGACTTGAAACAGTGTCAGTGCATTAGTTAATGATATTTTTGGGAGACATGCTTCAAAATTGGAGTTAAAAATGACTGTTCAGACTTAACGCTTATCCACTACAGAACTCTCTTAAAACAACCATGAAGTATCTTCTTTGTCCAACTTAAAAAAGGGAAAACAAGGCATATATTTCATAACCTTGAAAACCGACTGATTTCCAACATTAGAACCTTATCATTTGACTTAGTTTGCAATATTGCACTGGTGTTTGGAACAAAATAGCACTTCAACAGGCAGATAACGTCCCTTTAACAGCTAGGCATATCGTTAGAAATTATCATAGGCAATCGGCTATCTAAACAGGACAAAGACAAGCTTACGCTTATGCTAAATGAGCACGTTGCACATGACATACAACCAAAC
>NC_090249.1:30855904-30883404 GCF_037325665.1 Littorina saxatilis
TCGTTTTTTTTTATTTCGCTTTGAATTCCTGTGACAACCCTCTTTGACTACAACTGGATAAAAAGATTGTGTGTAACTGATTAACTACCATTAGAGATCCCTGCTTCAGAAAGCAACATGCTAAGACATTGGTGTGTCGCCGTTGTGTTGTGTGTGGTTGGTGGCATGACATGGACAGGTGAACGAGGATGGGAGCGGCACCCAAGTGAGTTACATTTTTAACGTCTGTCTGTCTTTTTTTTCAATATTTTGTAAGAATGATTTCCTTTTTCGCTACCACTGATTACTTAAGTGATCAACTATTGGCTTCGATATTTAGTTGATCGACTGGCTGTTTGTTTGTTGTAGCCTTTATAAAAATGAATACATTAAATCACCCATCTCACTCTCACTCTCTCTCTCTCTCTCTCTCTCTCTCTCTCTCTCTCTCTCTCTCTCTCTCTCTCTCTCTCTCTCTCTCTCTCTCTCTCTCTCTCTCTCTCTCTCTCTCTCTCTCTCTCTCTCTCTCTCTCTCTCTGATGGTGGTGGTGAGAATGGTGACGGTGGTGACGAGGTGGCGGATGCGTCAAATTTAAATGGCACTGATCGACCTGATGACGTTGAATTTTTTTTTAATTCATTATCTTTTCTTCATTGGAATGTTTGCGGTATCTTGTCAAAATTAGACGATCCCGAGTTTGTTGATTTTCTTTCTTCTTATGACTTTGTCTGTCTAGTAGAGACGTTTGTTCTAACCTTCGAGTCATGTCTTTTTAATGACCATACGGTTTTCGTCAAGCCAGCAGTCAAATTGACGCGGCAGGGAAGATGTTCGGGTGGGGTGATATGTCTAATACGGAATAATATTATCCCTCACGTTACACAGTTGGAAAGTGATAGCCACTACTTCCTTTCGTTTGTTCTGCATAAAGAGTACTTTAGGTTCACTAAGGACATTTTGCTTCTCTGTGCATACATTCCACCTGAACATTCACCGTATTATACTGCTTTTGATTTTGAAAATGGAATAAATATTTTAGAATCATGCTTGGCGGATAGTCTTTTGTCTTTGGATGATGTAGATGTAATCGTATGTGGTGACCTGAATTCTAGGACCTCGGATATTACACCTGATTATGTTGACGAAAATGATTTATATGTACATGCTAGTAAAGTTGATTTGTTTGAGACAAAAAGGTCTTCCGAAGATAAAATCTTGAACAATTACGGGAAAAAATTGCTTTGTATGTGTACTGGTTTCGGATTGTGTATTCTAAATGGAATGTGTCAAGGTGACCTTCGTGGACGATACACATTTATTTCTGACAGTGGAAACAGTGTGAATGACTACTTTTTGATGTCTGTAAATCTATTTGAATCAGCTGCGGATAAATGCAAGTTGAATGTTTTAGAGCGTATTGAATCAGACCATATGCCGGTGGAGTTGGCTTTGAATGTTAAAAGATGTATGCCGAATGCCATTATGAATGAAGCTGGTTGTGAGGTTGACGAATTTGTTGTCAAATATTGTTGGAAGACTGAATGTGCGGCTGCCTTCTCCTCTTTAATGAACTCAGGTGATGTACAGTACGAACTTGTCAATGCTGCTGCCTTAATTGAGACAGATGTTAACGCCGCACTGAACAAGTTTAATGATGTTATAAAACAGCAAGCTGAATGCATGAAGAAAAGAATTTCAATGGGTGGTAAGTCGTTACAGAGAGAATGGTTTGACCACGAATGTCAAACAGCAAGAAGTCATGTCCGTAAGATGTTACATAAATGTAGAAAATCAAAAGATGTTATTGATAAAAATATATATTGCATTGCTAGGCGTGAATATAAATACCTGATTGTTAGGAAAAAGAAAAGCTACAACGCTGGTCTAATCGCTGACTTGAGCAACTCAGTAAAATCGCAGAAACTATTTTGGGAAACTATGAAGAAACTTTCACGGAGGAAAACGCAGCCGCGTCATAACATTACTTTAGATGATTGGTTCCAACATTTTAAGAATGTATTAGAGAAGGACACACATGTAGCTATAGTGGACGTCGTTGATGGTGCTGTGGATGAAAATGCTGATGTTAATGATGAAGGAAATGATGAGGATGTTGTTGAACATGTATTAGATAGACCGATTTCGAAAGAAGAGGTCACTCTTGCAATTAGAAAGCTGAAGAACGGAAAGTCTGCTGGTCCAGATGGGCTGATTGGTGAGTTGTTCAAGCATTCGGGTGAGGCTGTGGTGATGTTTTTGGTAAGGTTGTTTAATGTCTTGTTTGATAGTGGTTTTTACCCGGACAACTGGAAGGAATCAATAATCTTGCCTCTGTTTAAGAAAGGTCAGATAAATGACACCAATAACTACAGGGGAATATCACTGTGTGATGTCAGCAGTAAATTATATAGCTCCATAATTAATAACAGATTGCAGGAATGGATTAGCATAAAGTTAATGATATTACTGGTGAACATCAAGCTGGATTTAAAAAAGATCATTCAACAGTTGACCATATCTTTACACTCCTGGCGGCCATTCAGAAACAGTTTACAAATAACAGAAAATTGTATGTAGCATTTGTTGATTTTGAGAAGGCATTCGATTCGATTTCTAGGAAACTTCTGTGGCCTGTACTTATGAAAAACGGTATTAGAGGAAAATTGCATCGTTGTGTGAAAAGCATGTATTTGGATGTGAAAGCTAAAATAAGATGTGGCGCTAAATTTACTGATGTAATAAATTGTACATATGGGGTAAAACAAGGTGATGTATGTAGCCCTGTGTTGTTTTCGTTATTCATTAATGAATTAGCTTTGGAAGTAATGGAAAATGGAAAACATGGTGTGACATTTGATTTTGTTGAATTTTTCATATTGCTTTTTGCTGATGACATTGTATTGCTCTCCACAACTGTTGTTGGCCTGCAAAGACAGCTGAATAATTTGTACAATGCAGCTTCTCGATTGGAGTTGAAAGTTAATATGAACAAAACTAATATTATTGTTTTCCGTAAAGGAGGATATTTAGCTAGTTGTGAAAAATGGAATTATGGTGCAGATAGAGTTGTTGTTGTTAACGCTTATAAGTATCTAGGAATATTTTTTTCCACGAGACTCAGTTTTAATGTTTCGTGTCAAGATTTGGTGAGTAGGGGTAAACGGGCAGTGTTTGGTATACTTCGTGTGTTGCACAAGTTAGAGAGTAGTTCTTACAAATTGTTTACGAAATTGTTTGATTCTCAAGTTCAACCGATTGTGCAATATGGTGCTGAGATTTGGGCTTTCCAAAAAGGTACGGAAATAGAAAAACTGCACTTATTCGCCATAAAACGATTCCTACATGTAGACATGAGAACACCAAACGACCTTGTGTATGGTGAATTGGGAAGATTCCCAATATATCTAAACTCATATGTAAAGTGCATTACATATTGGCTAAAATTAACAAAAATGGACAATTCTAAGATTCCATGTAAAGCATACAAAGTTCTCTATAATTTAGATTGTAATGGCAAAATTACATGGGCGACGGATGTTCGAAAGTGTTTGTTCTCTCATGGGTTTGCAGATGTATGGTACAACCAAGGGGTGGACAGTATTGGTGGATTTTTGAAATGTTTTAGACAGATTGATAGATTGCAGATGGCAAGACTGGAACGGCCATATGCAAAGCAGTGATCGATTTTCTACATACAGATTGTTTAAGACCGGAAGCAGTACTGAAGTGTATATAGATATGGAAATGAACAGCTATGTGAAAAGTGCATTAACTAAATTTAGGTTCGGTGTTTCGGATCTCGCTGTACACAGATGTAGGTATAGTGTACGGAGTGAGGAAGATTTGTTGTGTCGTCTGTGTAAATTGGCTGAAGAAAATGAAATACACTTTATGTTTTGCTGTCCTGCACTACGTGACCTAAGAGTATTATTGATAAAGCCAAAATATTATAATCATCCATGTATGTACCGATATACTTTGCTTATGTCTACTGGAAATGTCAGTCAAATATCCAAATTAGCACAATACATTTATCAGGGAATGAAAAGATTAATCACTGTGACATGATTTATGTACACATGTATTACTGTTTGATGTGTACAAATTTGGGTCATTTATGAAACACAATGTTTTACTATGATTATGTTGTATATGGGCGCATACCCTTCAGAAGGGGCTCTGGCCTAAAACTGAATAAACTTTCGTATTCGTATTCTCTCTCTCTCTCTCTCTCTCTCTCTCTCTCTCTCTCTCTCTCTCTCTCTCTCTCTCTCTCTCTCTCTCTCTCTCTCTCTCTCTCTCTTAATTGTCAAGCCAGGAAGTTATTTTTTACTGCTCATATTCAGTCTCTTATTGATTACGTATCCACTCTATGGGACTCAGCAAGTGATAATTCCCTAAAGCTACTCAGCAGATTACACAAAAGAGCGCTAAAAGTAGTATTACATCAACATAGGGGTCCTACCTCTAAAGTCAAGAATGAATTATAACAAAGGAATAATGATGCATAAAATTATGACAGAAAATGCACCCGAAACCATTTGTTCTTTTCTCTTTTTTTCACGTTTGGCAGCGTTCACTCTAAATTTGCCGCCTAAAACGGACTCGTTTCTGTCCACAGCCAAAGCTTTTATCAAACAAAAATTGCTATATGTGACAGCTAAGACCGCATTTGTTACATTTTAGCAGTGCTGACCCATAATTTCTACTGCAAACAAAAAATAATAGCAAAATCTCAAAGTATGTGCGAGTCCCCTAATATGGACCACCTTCAACAAATCGAAGAAAATAAAAGCTAAAGGCTATTTTCATTAATTCATTAAGAAGCTTGCTGGTAATAACCTATAACTAGCCCTCGAGATTTAAAAAAAATGCAACGAAAAGTCTTTTTTTCGTGGAAGTTGATAATTTCACTTATTTTCACTCTGTTTTTGATAAGCTTCTTTAGTTTCCTGGTGTGCTTCAAATAATGCTCTCATCAACCCGAAACAGATAAATCTAGAGCATATTTTAATTAGGCTGACTTGTACACTAAGTTGTATCATGTTATTTTGAAATATAGGGGGCTTTTTACAGTGATTCGTGAAGACCGCTTCACTGGTCCATATTAGGCGCCCAGGCTACAAGGGTAAATTTCACAACGGGGTATAAATCCAGTACGTATACAAAGAAAAACGGTTGATTGATTGTTGAAAAGGGTGCGGGGGTAGGGGGTGGTGTTGAGAGGTAGGGAATGAGAGGAGTAAAGAGCAAAAGGAACCGAATGGATGCAATGCATGGTACTTCCTCGTTGCACAAGTACGGAGCACATGCGCTTACATAGAACTTTTTGCATTTTTCAGAACTCAGATTAGGAAAAGTTGTGAGTGTTTTTAGTGTGTATTACATGTATATCCACAAAAAGTATCCATATGAAGTCGTAGTGATACACTTTTTTGTGTGCACACTCAGTAGGCTACCTCTTTGCTCTTCAACTATCACGGTTAGGGAAATCAGCAAATTCACTGTCCGAGAGCCACATTTTCATCATCGGAAGGAACTGTCTCTTTCTTTATATCTAGCTGTCTGTCTGTCTGTCTATCTATCTACCTATCTATCTATCTATATATATATCTATCTATCTGTCTGTCTGTCTGTCTGTCTGTCTGTCTGTCTGTCTGTCTGTCTGTCTGTCCGTCTGTCTGTCGTTCATTCGGTCCGTCAGTCTGTCGGTCGGTCAGTCGGTCTGTCTGTCTGCCTGTCGTTCGTTCGGTCCGTCAGTCTGTCGGTCGGTCAGTCGGTCAGTCGGTCGGTGTTTCTGCCTGTCTGTCCGTCTGTCCGTCTGTATGTCTGTCTGTCTGTCTGTCTGTCTGTCTGTCTGTCTGTCTGTCTGTCTATCGATCTATCTATCTATCTTGTCTTATCTATCAATCTATCACCCATTTATCTTTCTATATATCTATCTATCTTGTCTTGCCTTGTCTTGTCTTGTCTTGTCTTGTCTTGTCTTGTCTTGTCTAGTCTGTCTGTCTGTCTATCTGTCTGTCTGTCTATCATGATCTATCTATCTATCTATTTTTTAGGGAAAAGAAACAAATAGATAAGCAAAGAAAGAAATAAACTATCAAAAAACCGGGATTCAAGCTCCTGTTGTGCGGATACCAGGAAAGAGGAAGACGTGGGCTGTGCAGGTTTGTTTGCTCGTTGGACCAAAATGTGATAACAACCTTTTTCAAACGGATACTGCATAAATTGACACTAAGCGGTATGTGCTTGTCACGTGACATAAATGACCTGTCAGAATGGAATCTGCCAACTGCTCCACGAAAACTAAACAATCAAAGCAGAGTATGTTCCTGACTTCGCTTTGAAATCCTGTGTCAACCCTCTTTGCCTACAACTGAAGTAAAAGACTGTGTGTGACTGATTAACTACCATTAGCAGGGCCGGACCAAATGAGTTGTAAGGGGGGGGTTCCTCCTTTTTTTGGGGGGGGCAAATCAGCGAAGTGGCGAAGGGGGTCCGGGGGCATGCTCCCCCGGAAAATGTTTGAAAAACGGTTAAAATCTGTGCAATCTGGTGCATTCTGGGCCTTGTTTTGAGAGTTAAGAGCAGCATTGTTTTGGTGCTAAAACTAGTAAAAGTCAAAGCAAGGTACATGCTTTTTCCAGGGGTGGGGTTCCGGAACCCCTGGAACCCCCCCCCCCCCCCCTGGGTCCGCCCCTGAAATTAGAGATCACCGCTTCAGGAAGCAACATGGTACGACATTGGTCTGTCGCTGTCGTGTTGTGTGTGGTCGGTGGCATGACATGGACATATGTACGAGGATGGGAGCAGCACCCAAGTGAGTTGCATTTTCAACGTTCCTGTCTTTTTTCAATATTTTGTAAGAATGATTCCCTTTTCCCTACCGAGTCAATTCGACATTTCTGAAATTACACTGAGTGACTCAAGCATCTAGTCCTACTTTCCTGTGATTCACTGTTCCGTTTGTATCATGTTGCAGTATCGTGTGATTTTGAAAACGGTCAGTGTGGATGGAAGAACAGCGAAAACACTACGCTTCACTGGACACTAGATGATGTGCATATCCCTTATAGTGAGTACATTGTGTATCTAACACTGACAAATGGGTACATTCTTTTGTTTAAAACGGCTTCTTGTGCAAGCATATTTTTGATCTGTCCAGAATGTTGCCTGACATAAGTCCATCCTTCCGCAGTGACACACACAAACAAACTACAGCCTGGCCCCTCCCTGTGCAGAGTGGGAATTCCCGTTCTGAATTAATTTTCTAAATGACACCTATGTCAATCTGCGAAATGTATTCACTCTCAACAAAATTCCACTTTGCGGAGACAGCAACTCGGCTGTTGGTTTGTGTTATGTAGGCCTATCCACTTGGAAGGATGCTGTTATTCCATGTAAAGCCTGGACAGATCTGTAGCGGTTTACATGATGGGTTGAGCGTGAAGGAATGTACCTTTAACCGTTGGACTTCCCATGTTTTAACATTTAGCACAAACCGTCTTTATGAAATTACACTTCCTGAATATCAGCCAGAAACAGGCATACATGCAGTCAGACAGACTGGATTGGTCACTGACTGACTGACTGACTGATTGACTGACTGACTGACAGACTGACTGAAAAAGGGGTATATATCAGCCTGACAGCCTGTGTTGCATGACATATTGCCGGTAGTTCCGGTATGTTCTGACATTTCGAGAGAATTCTGTGTGCTAGCAAAACCTAATTTGACAATCAGAACAACTATTCAGTGAGGACAACAACAAAATGTCTGACTTTACTTAAGATTTTGAATGTCGTTTGGCGTGGCCAGCCGGTAAAACGACTTAACTTATTTCAAGTCGCCGAGATTAATGATGAATCCATTCACTATCCTCCGCTTCCACCTGTATGTAAAACAGGTGATCACTACATGGCGCTGGACATGGACAGCGCACAAGTCAACGACACGGGTCTTTTGTTCAGTCCAATGCTGCACGGCTCGGTCAACCAGACGTGCAAGCTGAGTTTTACCCGCCACATCAAGAACGATAAGCGTGCCTGTCAGCTATCAGTCTTTCTGGTGACGGAGACCAACTGGACCTTGCTGTGGAGGACTGTGGATGTGACTGGAAATTTTTTTTATAGGCTTGAACTCTGAGACGTCGCCAGGTCTACAAAGGCCTTGTACAGAGCCGAGTTTTCAGGTAGTTATCATTTGTGTTTTCTTCGTTATTATTTGTTGCGACATGGTTGACTGGTTCTGCGTTTTAATGTCCCTTCAACTTCTGCTTCGACCTATTTGGCTATGCGGGACCGATTCAAGTGTGTTTCCTTTCTCCGTGTGCATGGTGTTCTCCGTGTTTGAAGCTATTTCATGTAGGTCTGTCACAATGAAAACGAAGAAAGTTCCATAAAAAAGCTCATATCTTTTTACAACCGTTACTTCAAATGTTGTTAAAAAAAATTGATTTTCATCAATCTTTTCGGGGGAGCGGGGCGGAAGGGGAGGGGGGGTACGTCCCGGAATCTGTATCGAGAAAGCTTATGTAGCTTTGATAGATTTTTGAAGTTACTTAATAATTGTAATTCAAGGAAGTAAATGCGTCTGAAGCAGAATTACATTCTATATCAGATCTTCTTCCAAGAAAGGTCTGAAACAGACATCAATTTCAGAGCAAACTTTCGATCTGTTTCCCTTTTATTGAAAACAAATTAAGCAGAACGACTTAACACATGTATCTGTAGGTCACATGCAAGAGGAAACAAATCATGTCACGTACGTGTATATCCTACACACGCGAGAAAGACCACAATTATAATGTTGTATTACGTCACACCATTCTCTTGGTGGCACAATCCGAATCATCCTTCATCATTCTATCACCCTGAAGAAGCCCCCCGTGAGGGCGAAAATTTGGATCATCATCAATAAACATATTCCATATTCATCACAAAAACTTTTGAGGAGATTGTTTTTAAATATTTGCCTATATATATATATATATATATATATATGTGTGTGTGTGTGTGTGTGTGTGTGTATCGTGTAAAACAAGAACAAGAGGTCAAACGATATCGCGATTGATTTAAAATGACGGAGACGAATTTAAGTTTGAGGTAGATGGTACGGAAGTATTAATAGGATAAACAGAATAGTACAAGGCTTCCTGCACAGTTTACACTCGTTGCTTCTTCACATGTTTTTTGTTTTTTGTTAATGAACGACACACTTAATAAATTTGTTATTTAAATCGTGTAAACTGAGAAGCCAACAGTATTCTCCATGTATCTGCAAAGATATCGTAGTATGAGACATTGCATATCTGATTCTAATTTGTTTGTTTGTTTGTTAGTTGTTTTGGGTATTGTTGCAAGCAGTGTCAAGATATCTAGTCTCAGCATTTGGTAAGAGAAAGCTCCGATCAAATCAGTTCCAGCGAAAAACAAATAATCTGTTCCTATTTCCTGTTGCACAGATAGTGTTTGAAGGAAGGAAGATAACGAGCGAGTCCTGTGGAGGCACGGTTGACGTCGATAACATTGTCTTTGAGTTCAGCCAGCCAGACATTTCTCCCCCTTCCCCAACACCAACAACGACATCCGTTCCAGCAACTGAGCTATCGACCGACAACACGCACGTGGACATCGATACCCAACCCAGCGAACATAGCACAGGTAGATGCCGTTTCAAGTAATTTTAAGACATGGTGTTTGATTTTTGTTCTTGTTTTTATTCTTCTGTCGATTCCTTATTTGATATGCCATCTTGATTTACTGCGTCAATCTGCGAGATCAATCAACAACAAAAACTTCCAAATCTACATCGTAGGCAAGCATGCAGGCTGTTGGACTTGTGTGTGTCCAAGCGTCAGGATACTCCCACCCCGTGTCAAAGCCTGGACAGACATAATCTGTGACGGTTTACGTGATCGTTGTCACAGGAAGGGATTTGACTTTGAAGCCTTACATTACAACTGAGTACGACGATCTGATGTGATGCAGCTGTACCGCTTTACCAGGTAATAATTACGGGGAAAACTTGAAAAAGAGGTCTGATTAAGGTCCTCTTGTGAATTCCATGAAGGCTGTGATTTGCCTTTTCTGTACACATGGCTCTCAATAAATGTTAGCGTTGATTTTAAGAACTGCATTAATTGTTTCTCGCAAATCTATTCAGCTTTCGATATCGAAGATGAAGAAGAAGAAAGCAATTCAAGGTAAATGGCATGGACTGCGCCAACCCCATGTCGAAAAGAAACTTATTCGTTACATTCTTTATTTGGTGTTTAACGTCGTTTTCAACCACGAAGGTTATATTGCGACGGGGAAAGGGGGGAGATAGGATAGAGCCACTTGTCAATTGTTTCTTGTTCACAAAAGCACTAATCAAAACTTTGCTCCAGGGGCTTGCAACGTAGTACAATATATTACCTTACTGGGAGAATGCAAGTTTCCAGTACAAAGGACTTAACATTTCTTACATACTGCTTGACTAAAATCATTACAAAGATTGACTATATTCTATACAAGAAACACTTAACAAGGGTAAAAGGAGAAACAGAATCCGTTAGTCGCCTCTTACGACATGCTGGGGAGCATCGGGTAAATTCTTCCCCCTAACCCGCGGGGGGTAAATTCGTTACATAAAGCACAGTCCGTATGGGTGTATTGTACAGAATGTGAGCGTTTTTATCATGTGCATCGTAATAGCTTTCATATCAAAAATGTTACCCCACATTGAAAAACAAAACAAAACACGGAATAATAAAGACTGAACATTTCTGTTCAACAGCACCCGATAATTTCCAAACCAACAATCCCACGGAGGCATATTCTGCGAAGGACAGCGACTCTGGTGTCTCGTCTGCGGTAATTGCCGCTGTAGTCGCCATTATCCTCGCTGTCGTCATCATCATTTGTCTCATCCTCATCGTGTTCTTCTTGAGAAGACGAGCTCAGAAACAGGGCAAGACAGATCACTGGACCTTGCATCTATTCAGGACACAAAAGACACCGTGAGTATGAGACCTAAGACGCAAGACATGACAACTTTATTATCTCAACTGAGACATTTTGCATGTGGTGCAATGCAGACACAATTATTAGAAGCAACAGACATTTTATTAGTGATCGTACAAGCCCTTTTTCAAACCATTAGTCAGCTCTTGACAAAGAAAACAAGTATAAAAACTGGGCCTTACACATCGTGATTACAGGACATTTCTCAGGAAGACACATCACAAAATATATATTTATATATGGATGACCGGTTACCAATTTTATTTCCGGTATATTTGAATATTTACCAGTGAAAAAAGACATTTCCGGGTAACCTGACCCCCGGTTGTTCACATGAAAAGTTGAAAGAGCACACAATCCAGTCACACCAAATGTTTTCAAAAGCACACATAATCTTGCGTTGTATCATGGAGAGATCAGTTGATCCGATTCATCTCCTGATAAGCTTTATTTGTAAAGTCGCATCCATCCGTTTCCTTTTTAGTTGGATGAGTCAGCCAGTAAATTAAGTTCATATCAATTAATCAAACTTCCTCGTTATCTCTGTCCTTCTCTCTGTCTCTGTCTCTCTCTCTCTCTCTCTCTCTCTCTCTCTCTCTGTCTCTCTCCCTCTCTGTTTTTCTGTCAGTCTGTCTGTCTGTCTGTCCGTCCGTCCGTCCGTCCGTCCGTCCGTCCGCCTCTCTCTCTCTCTCTCTCTCTCTCTCTCTCTCTCTCTCTCTCTCTCTCTCTCTCTGCCTCTGGCTACCGACAAACAAATGCAAATTTCGACTCCCAATTTTGTTGCCTATTGTGTCTTTCCTGGAATTAGCAAAGATGGAAAATATGTCTTCCAGTAGCTCTGCAGTCTGTGCTGAATACCCTGACAACAAAGTGTCAACTTTCGTCATGGGACTCTCGCTCTGCTCCCCCCCCCCCCCCCTATCTCTCTCTATCTCTCTTTTTCTCTCTCTCCACGCTTTCGAACTTCTCATGCTGTGTACACCATAATGAGTGGTACTTTCAGGTCACGACCTCACAGAGCATCCGCTGTTTTCACCAACAGCCAAGACGTTCCTTACAGCGGCCAGGGGCAAGGTAGGCCCATGTTCCTTTATAGATTGATCGCTCCATAGTAGGATACATTAAAAACGTTATTCTCTACGGAATCATAATGACAAACACAAACGGGGTGTTCAAATTGCAAACAACTAATATCATACATTGTATCAAATTGACTATCACATAAGACTTGAAACAGTGTCAGCTCATTAGTTAATGATATTTTTGGGAGACATGCTTCAAAATTGGAGCTAGAAATGACTGTTCAGACTTAACGCTTATCCACTACAGAACTCTCTTAAAACAACCATGAAGTATTTTCTTTGTCCAACTTAAAAAAGAGAAAACAAGGCATATAATTCACAACCTTGAAAACCGACTGATTTCCAGCATTAGAACCTTATCATTTGACTTAGTTTGCAATATTGCATTGGTGTTTGGAACAAAATAGCACTTCAACATGCAGATAACGTCCCTTTAACAGCTACGCATATCGTTAGAAATTACCATAGGCAATCAGTTATCTAAACAGAACAAGACAAGCGGCTTACGCTTATGCTAAATGAGCACGTTGCACATGACATACAACCAAACTTTGCTTGCCTCTTTCAGCAAACCCTGAATCAGCTGATCAAGCCAGGATCCAAAGTGGAGGTGACAGGGCTTCAGTTCATCTGTACAGCATAGCAGAAGACCATTGCTACAGCACACTAGACTACCCTCGAGATGAACATCGCTACAGTGCAGTAGACAACCATCACTACGGCACACTAGACGACCATCGAGATGAACATCGCTACAGTACCCTAGACGGCCATCGCAACAGCACACCAGACGATGATAACTACATCACACCAGTAGACGACGTGAATGATGGCTACGAAATCCCATCACCTGCACACCACCGACAGACAAGACGGAGCCTGCACCAGTAACCACGATTACTACAACGCCTAGTTATGACGGCTTACTAGTGCCAAAACCTAGGGTTACAATTTTCACGTGAAAATTAGTAATTAACAGTGTTAATTACTAATTTTCATTTTTGCCTCGTTTTCGGTCACAGTAGTCGGACTTTAAGAGTCCGCACTGAGAGGCTTCAACGTCCGGCAAACATCACTCTCACACTATTTCTGAAATATCTTATAAAAGGAGGCCTTATCGACCAAGTTATCCGACGGGAAGATGCATATCACAGTTTTCTGCAATAGCGCTTTCCGGAAGCCTGTCTTACACTGTGCCGAATATCCTTACGAATATGAAAATGTTGTATTCGGCCAAAAAAGAGACGAATGGACAGGAAAAAACAGAGAAAAATCGAAGGCTTACGAATCCTTGCGAATGTCATACGAATGGTTGCGACTGCTTGCGAATGTCTACCGATCATTGCGATTGTATACAAATCCATATACGGATCTATTACGAACGTTGCGAATGGCCTTGCGAGTGTTGCGAGTGCTTGCAAACATTTTACGAATAAAACGAGTATGCAATTCGCATTGTTCGTAATGTTGCTCTTACACTTTGGCGAATTGCCCTTGCGAATAGAATTCGCCAATAACTCGTAATGATCGGGACATGGTCGCAAGACATTCGCAAATGTTCTTAACCATTCGCCACCATTCGTCTCTGTTTGCGAACATTAGCAACATGCTCCTAATATTCGCAAGGAAGTCATATTCTGAATGTTTCGCAACGTACTCGTAAGTATTCGCAAACCATTCGTAATCATCGTAAAGGTATGCGTAGCGCTCGCAAGCATTCGTTAGGATTTTATTCGTGCACATTTTGCCAACATCTTGCGAATGGTTGCGAATTCATTACGAATTTCTCAGGAATGTTTTGACCATTTCTTCCCAATTCATAAGAATGTTGCGAAAGCCTTACGAATGCTTGCGAGTGACTGCAACTGCTTGCGAATGTTTTAAAAACAGTAAGAATATATTGCAAACGTCTTGCAACTAAACGGCGATTTTGATGCGTATGTATTCTCAATGATCGGAACACATTCGCAAGCATTCGCAACTATTTGTAAGACATTCGCAAGGATTGGTAAGGCTTCCAATTTTCTATATTATTCATGTCCATGTGTCTATTTTATTGCCGAATACAACATGTTCATATTCGCAAGGATATTCGGCACAATGTAAAGACAGGCATAACGAATGGTTGCGAATGGCTTGCTAGCGCCACGAATACATTCCGATGCCGATTACAAATGTCTTGCGAGTACTAACGAGTACGTTGCGAACAAAATAGCAATATGACTTCCTTGCGAATATTAGGAGCACGTTGCTATGTTCAAAACAAGAGACGAATTGTAAGGAATAGTTAAGAACATTTACGAAAGTCTTGCGACCATGTCCCGATCATTGTGAATTATTGGAAAATGCTATTTGCAAGGGCAATTCGGCACAGTGTGAGAGTAGCTTTAACGTTGTTTTGGGTATCTTAAAAAAGAATAATCGACCCCGAAAACTTTCGAATCGAAGCTGTTCGTTGTAGACGGACTTTTGATCGGCCGTGTGGTCTCACACCGTTTCACAGATATCTTTCAATATAATTCCTTATTCGACAATGACGGCTTACTAGCGCCAAAACTAAGAATTAGTAATTAACCCGTGAAAGTTACTAATTTTCACGAGAACATTACAATTATGACGTGAAAATTACTAATTTTCACGTGTTAATGACTAATTTTCACGTGCTAATAACTATTTTTCAAGTGTTAATGTCTAATTTTCAGTTTTGGCTCGCTTCCTGACGGCTTACTAGCGCCAAAACTAAAAATTAGTAATTTTCACGCGTTAATTACTAATTTTCATGTGCCTCGTGACTGTGGGGGCTCAATGCGCATGCGCGATTGTTACACCGGCCAGAGCGAAACATCCTTCGATTGGAAACTTTTCTGGTCCATAGTTCTTTAATCCGATGCAAATTAACAATAAGAGCTGAGCGCATGTGTAGATAACCGTGACATACAACTGTCTGTCCGACTTGAAACATTGTTTTACGATCGATATAACATAGCAATTATTTTACAAGCAACAGATGTGCTGATTTGTGTGCGAGATAAGAATGGTTTGACACATGATATGTTTAAGTATCTTACCCATTTAATCTTGATTGGAAAAATGTGTATAAGTAAATTTAGATATGGGACACCCCTTGAAATATTATTTATTTTTCAAAGGGATTTAACCCTCAGGGGACTGGTATAAAACAAGTGTAAGTTTAAATTGAGTGTTTGAAATAATAATATTTAGAGACTGTTATTTACGGATAGAAATGTATAATAAGGAATAAATTTATGTTATGATTATCTTTATTTATTTACTTAAACATATTAGTTTACTGAAAAAGAAAAAAAAGAAGAAGAAAAGAAAGAAAAAAAAAAGAAAAAAAAAAAAAAAAAAAAACTGTCTGTCCGACAACTTGTTGAATAACGAATTCTATCGAAAGATATTTGTGAAAGTGTGTGAGTCGATCGAAGAGATCCGTCTGCTGGTGGTCGGACCTTTAGCACATGTCCGGCCGGTGTCACGATTTCATCTTTCGCCTGTGTACATATTTCCCCCTCGACATATACTCAAGACTGAAATGTTGTTTTGTGGTAAAATTAAGAAGTGAAATTATTTATGGACGAAAAGCATGTCAGTTTCTTGCATGTAAAGAAAATTGGTGGTAAAATTTAATAAATTTCACCCCCAAAATCGAATTCTTCTAAAACGTGTACTGAGTGGTTACGTCCCTTGAGTAAGAAGGAAAACATTTTAAGATGAATAAAATTTCTAAGTTAAATAAAAAAAATTGGTTGGACAAATTTGGTCCCATGAATGTAATTAAGGTACACAAGGTCGCTTATCAGTACTATCGAAGGGTGTTTTTTTGTTCAGTGTAGAGTTTATACTAGATCAACGAGGCCGAGAAGCGAAATATCAACACGGCGAAAGATGAAAACGTCACAGGGGCCGCGATTTTTCCTCTCTCGGTTCGAACATTTTCGGATCGATTGTCCTTCACTAATACACTACAAAGCAAATTTATGAGTGTGGTAGTGGAAACAAATATGAGGTACGGCTGTCTGCCCGACAACTTGTCGAATAAGGAATTATATTGAAAGATATCTGTGAAAGTGTGAGACCACAGCCGATCAAAAGTCCGTCTGCTACGAACAGCTTCGATTCGAAAGTTTTCGGGGTCGATTATTCTTTTCTAAGATACCCAAAACAACGTTAAGGAAAGCGCTATTGCAGAAAACTGTGACATGCATCTTCCCGTCGGATAACTTGCTCGATAAGGCCTTCTATTAAAAGATATTTCAGAAATAGTGTGAGAGTGATGTTTGCCGGACGTTGAAGCCTCTCAGTGCGGACTCTTAAAGTCCGACTACTGTGACCGAAAACGAGGCAAAAATGAAAATTAGTAATTAACACTGTTAATTTCTAATTTTTACGTGAAAATGGTAACCCTAGGTTTTGGCACTAGTAAGCCGTCATACGTAAATGCATGCCTCAGATGACATGATTTGTGATGTGACTCAAGAGAACAACACTGGCAGTAAAGACTGGAGATATGGTGTTGGATTCATTCATGAACTCACATTTTTCTTGATTCTTCAGTTGGCTACGTAAATTAAGCAGTGGCTGAACAATTAAACTTGAAGATTTCGTACTTTTGTTAGTGTTAATGTTGTATTTTGTTTAATATTTTATTGTGTTTGAGCATGATCATTGGTTTATTTAAACACAACATATCAGAACCCAACACACCACAACAACCCCAACGCAAGGATAAGCAACAAATCACAACACAACACAACACAACGCAACGCAACGCAACGCAACGCAACGCAACAACACAACTGACACAACACAACACAACACAACAGACCATACCACACCGCACCGCACCACAACAAAACACAACACACCTGACCACACACACACGCAACACTACACAACACAAAACACCACACCACACCTCACCACACCACGCACATATACACACACATACACACACCACACCACTACACACACACACACACACACACACACACACACACACACACACACACACACACACACACACACACACACACACACACACACACACACACACACTCAGATGAATGCTGTTACTGCAATGAACGTTGTATTGCTGTCGTTGGAAAGTTGACACGAGATGATGAACAAATCACAGACACGGAGGTAAAGGAAACAGAGAGAATTGAAACGGCACCCTTACATGTTATCTGGCACAAACATCTAGGGGTATACAAGCGTTGCTGACAGTGGGTGTACATGCTCTTTCTAGTGTACAAAAGGGGGTACGTCTCGAAGGGTGCATAAAAATGCTCTTCGGGTGTCACTAAAGAGAGTTTAAGGTTTATAGGAAGGTTGTCACAGGCGATGGGGACTTGGGTCTATCAATCAGACCCCGGGCAATACATCAGCCGTTTGGATGTTATTAAACTGTTCCACCCCTATCAACTATTGAGGATCTCGGAACACTGGCAAGAAGAAGGTGGTCCCATCTTTTTTAAAGTTAATTTAAGGACATATCGCCCCAATTTTTCTTGGGGAGTAGCGTGCGGTCACCTTAGAGTGGTACGTGCATCATTGCCTGCCCGTGGTGTTTACATCATGGCACCAATTGTAAACACGGGCACTCGAGGGTTGATGCTACACATGGCAACATGTTAAGGAAAAGCTCCGAGTAACCCGTTACCAGAGTTCAGATGATGCTGTCCGAGAGTTAGCCAGGGTCATTGAGGGTATCGGCAAAAACACTCGCGCCGCCGTGTTTGGTAGGTATTTATACAGATCGTCAAAATATGTCGCAGCTCTGGAAGGACCATTTGAGAAAATTGCTTGATCAAATTAACGCTGAGCTCTGCAATAATCTGAGATTCTAAGGACTTGCAGAACAACCTGCGTATCTATTGATCTATCTTTTGGAAAAGGAACAAATAAACAAGTCGCTTAAGGCGAAATTACAACATTTAGTCAATATGTCTAACTCACAGAATGAAAATGAACGCACTGCATGTTTTCTCCAAGACATAACCGCTTCGTCAATCTCCGCGGCACTTTTTCCGTGCAACACGAAGTGAAATTGACAATCCATAATAGCGCAATAGCGTATTGCGGTAAGCAGGAAAGCGCGCTTTTCTGTATTCTTTTTAACTTTCTGAGCTTGTTTTGAATACAACATATTATATCTATATGTTTTTGGAATCAGGAAATGATAAAGAATAAAATGAAATCATTTTTGGATCGATTTCTTAAAGGCACCCGTTTAATGAACCAAAAGAAGAGATGGTTCTACCAAAAAAATAGATGCTTTCACCAAAAGAAAAGATGGCTTGAGTGACAAAGAATTAAAGTACCAAAACAAAATTTGATCCGCCAAAAGAATTGCTGTCTGAACAAAAAATAAAATAAACTGGCAAAAGCAAATATACTCAGGCAAAAGAAAATATAATCAGGCAACAAATTGACTACTTCAGGCAAAAGAAAATATAGTTCAACAAAAAAAATGGATAGTCATTCTCCAACACAGTGAAACACTTTGAGAGAAAGGCTGGAAATGTCAAGATTTCTCGGAGTTGTTGAGAATGACATTGCAAAGAACTGGTCTATGGAACGAGCACCAAATGTAACCGCAGAGCACACCGAGATTGCCGAAGCACCACATCGCACACTGAAAATGTGGACAACAGCGTTTCAGTGGGCAACGTCACCAGCTGAGTCGCTGAAGACTGGGAACACGATCTTCGTGGGATCTTCAACCCTGAAAAAGGAGCTCAAGACTGCCATCCGAGAGACCGAAGAAAAGGTTGAATCATCGTCCTGGGCTGACTTCGAGGAGTATGCCACATGTCGGAGTGGAAGATTACGATCAACGAAAACAATCAGTTTTTCTGCAACTGTCCGGAGTTCCTCAAGTGCTACGTGTGTCATCATTCCATGGGCATGGAGATTCGTCTGGAGGTGACCAACCCCCCTGCCCAGGCCAAGACCATCCCAATCGGCCAGAAGCGAAAGCGCGGGCGCCCAAAGCTGTCGAGACCAGCGCTTATCAGGCAGTGAACACACTGATCTTGACTGCTCTGTACACTGATTTTATCATTTTCATTTAACTTTCTTTGGACGTACAATTATGATTATGTTGATATGGAGTGACACTATTTTGTCTCTGAAAGTACACTAAACTTTATATTTTTTGCTGACAGTAGCTATTTTGTTGTTGAAATAATTCGTTTTTTTTGTTGAGAATTCTTTTGCAGGTCTCATTTCTTTTTTTGGTAGAATCAATCAGTTTTTTGCTAGAAGCATCTATTTTGTGGGTGGAAACATCCGATTTTTTGTTGGAATATCTTTTGCTAACTAAGCAATTCTTTTGGTGAAGGCATCTATTCTTTTGGTGATTTAATTTATTGCCTTTCTTAAATTTCAATCGTTGTGCAAATTAACCTATTTTCGTTAATTGTGATCACATTTTAACAGTAAGGATGACATATGTATATATTTTTAGATTTAGAATTTGATAGAGAATACGATGCAATGAATTTATATGAAGTCTTATATCGCGCGTGTATCTCCAGACTCGGACTCAAGGCGCAGGGATCTATTTATGCCGTGTGAGATGGAATTTTTTACACAATACATCACGCATTCACATCGACCAGCAGATCGCAGGCATTTCGGCGCATATCCTACTTTTCACGGCCTATTATTCCAAGTCACACGGGTATTTTGGTGGACATTTTTTATCTATGCCTATACAATTTTGCCAGGAAAGACCCTGTTGTCAATCGTGGGATCTTTAACGTGCACACCCCAATGTAGTGTACACGAAGGGACCTCGGTTTTTCGTCTCATCCGAAAGACTAGCACTTGAACCCACCACCTAGGTTAGGAAAGGGGGGAAAAAATTGCTAACGCCCTGACCCAGGGTCGAACTCGCAACCTCTCGCTTCCGAGCGCAAGTGCGTTACCACTCGGCCACCCAGTCCTTTTTTTTCAAATTTTCAAATATGTTTGCGAAAATTTGATGTTAATGACAACTTTAATGAGCAAACTAATCAAATAATTTTTAAGCCTCCAAGCTGATATTCAATACCAAAGTCCGGCCTTTGTCGAACATTACTTGACCAAAATGTCAACTAAATTGGTTTGAAAATGAGAGCGTGACAGTGCTGCCTCAACTTTCATAAAAAGCCGGATATGGCGTCATCAAAGGCATTTATCCAAAAACCGAAAACAATGTTAGGGGGATAAGAACTCTCATGTAAAGTTCATGAAGATCGGTTTAGTAGTTTTCTATGAATCGCTCCACACACACACACACACACACACACACACACACACACACATACACACACATCAGTACTGACACACACACACACACGTACACACCAACACACACACACGTACACACACACATACGCCACACCCTCATCTCGATTCCCAGTCAATGTTAAAACATTTAGTCATAACTTGACCAAATGTAAAAAGCAAAGAAATACATTCACTTATGGAGAAAAAAATATGTGATTCAAGCTCCTGTTGCACGGTGTTAGGAAACGCTACCGTTGCTGAGCTTTGGTTCAGTTTTGTGTGTTGCATGTAGTTGACTTATTTGTACTTTGTGGGAAAGTACCGATATTATATTTTGTAAACACAATATTTATGCTTGGACGAGAATGCAGGTGAACTTTCTAGTCCTGTCAAAACAAGTTGTTTACCATGCTGTTTTAGTCGTGAGTTCGTGGCGTTCGTTCGGATTAAGTGTGTCGGCGCTTTTGATGTACGTCATAAGAGAATGTCGCTAGTTTAGTCCATGCACGGCTCGTATAATGTAGTTGTATCGTGTTCGGTCTGGAATATTCTCGAGATTGAGTATTTACTATATATGCCAGCGCGATTTGAATGTTAAAAAAGCTTCTATTTGAGTTCTGCTAGATGTGCAGTTGTATGTATGTAATGCTAAATAAATCCTCGAACTCAATTTGACGAGTTGTTTTCTGCTGCTGCGAAGACGGGCGACGTAGAATAAAAGAACACAACTATACGACGTTTGAGAACTTGTGGCAATCTCAAGTGTCGTGTAACAATTGGGGGCCAAGCCAAGGATCTACGTTTAACGCCAAGGGTTTTCCAGTAACAAGGACCAGTGTCAAGACAGTCACAGGAGGTAGCCATCAATCGGGTGTATCCTGAGGGATCAGTATTGAGACTACGGAACCGTGGATTCGGTGTGACTGGTGAAGAGTTTGGTAATCGCCGCAGCTCGGTACGGTGAGCGACGCCGGAGTGTATCGGGATTACAGAGGTTAGCTGCCGTTTGGACGAGACGGACTTCGTCGCGGAGCTAGTGCATTAATACTACGAAATACGACTGAGGTACGTCGTGTACGTATCGTGAGCAGAGTGCGCCGTCACGTTAGACGAGGAGGGTGGCAACCTGCGTCTACGAAGGTGAACAGCGACGAGAGAAGCATCGGAGGTGCGGTAGAGACTGTGTTCTTTTAGAAGACTACATTCGTCTACGTTCGGGGCTGTGAAAGAATACAGACGAACGCACCGGAAAAGACCAAAATGGCTGAGTTCTGGGAAAAAGGAGTTGAACTGGGACTAAAAGGCAAGCAGTTGACGGAGTTCGTCGAGTCCCAGACACGACTGCTGGCGCAGCGTGAAGAAAGACAAGCGCAGCGTGAAGAAAGACAAGCGCAGCGTGAAGAAAAAGAAAGAGAAAGAGAAGCACAGCGTGAAGAAAGGCAAATTGAGCTGAAACGCTTAGAGCTCCAAATAGAAATGGAGACGAAACGTTTAGAGCTTCAGACAGAAATGGTGCGTGTTCAAAATGAGCACGAGGCACCACGCCAAAGAGATAACCAGCAGCAAATGTTACACAGGGCACCGAAACTTCCAGCATTCACTGACGGGAAGGACCAGATCGACTGCTACCTTGCAAGATTCGAGAGGTTCGCTGAGAGTGCTAGATGGCAGCGCGACGACTGGGCGATTCAACTCAGCGCACATTTGACTGGGGCAGCACTTGAGGTCTACACTAGACTCTCAAACGATGACGCCAGAGACTATGATGTACTGAAGGAAGCTCTGTTGCGTTGCTACAACTTCACTGAAAGGGGCTACCGTCAACGCTTCCGCGAATGCCAGCCATTGTCTGGAGAGACACCGAGCCAGTTTGTGGAGCGCCTGTCGTCATACCTGCAGAAGTGGGTGGAGTTATCAGGTGAAGAGCAGTCATACGAGAGTCTGCGGGACTTGATCGTGAAGGAGCAGTTCCTTAATGCCTGCCCGAAGGACCTGGCGACCCGCTTGGAAGAGCAAAAACTGCGGGGTTTGAAGGACATTACTGATGCTGCTGAGCGTTATCTCATTGCTCATGGAAGGACCCTGGGGACGTCAAAGTCATCGAAACCTTTCCAGAAGAGCGGGAACCAGGGAAACCAACCTGCCAAGGGACAAACTGAGTCCGCACCATCATCCAATGAAGGGCAGAACATAACGTGTTTCCATTGCAATGCCAAGGGTCACCGAGTCGCCAACTGTCCCCAAAAGAAAAATAACGGACATGACAATGACAAAGCGCAAGAACATCGACGGAGATATTACGACAACAAGAGGCAAACGAGTGGCTCGAACCAACAAGTATGTGCGAGCAGCGTCATACTCCCAAGGGCTGCCGAGCAAGTGGATACACCATCGGACGTGGAAGAATGTATATCTGATGGCCAGCTTCTACTCGCCAATGGCAGGTCAATCTCTGTCGTCGCCAGCGCAGCTGTGTCAGTGTCGAACATGCCCGTGTCGAAGGGATTTGTTGAGAAGCAGGAAGTGACTGTTCTCAGAGATTCGGGCTGCAATGGAGTCATTGTCAAAGAGGATCTGGTGCCAACAGAGAAGTTCACTGGTGACTTCAAGTGGACGCTCATGGCTGACAGCAAATGCGTGAAGGCACCAGTGGTAAAAATCCAGATCGATACTCCATACTTCACCGGAGAAGTTGAGGCCGTCTGCCTGAAGAAGCCCTTGTACGATCTACTAATTGGGAACATTGGGGGTGCGAGACGTCCTGATGACCCTGATGTCGAATGGAGAATGGGCGCAGCTCAGCCTGCTGTTGAGGAGGAAGACCCACTGCCATTCGCGAATGAAGATATCAGCGAACTGTTACGAGATGACAGAGCAACTGTGCATCGCCGCGACCAGCCGCAGGTTGTAAGCGCTGTGACGACCAGAGCCCAGGCGAAGAAGGACAAAACAACTACGCCACTCAGGGTCACCAACAGTTCTGCAACTGCTGTCGTGGACAGGGATCGGCTGATTCAGCTACAGGAAGCTGATTCGACCTTAACAAAGTACAGGAGTCGTCCTGTCAAGGAGATGACTAAGGGCGAAGGCACTGTGCAATTTGAAGTGAAGGCCAAGATTCTGTACAGAGTGTTCCAGCACGCGAGAGTCAACGGTGGGAAGCCATTACGTCAAGTTCTGGTGCCTCAACCACTTAGGCGCCAGGTGATGGAGGTGGCCCACGACTCTATTATGGGAGGTCACCTGGGTGTCAAGAAGACATCAGACAGAATCCAGGCTGCGTTTTACTGGCCAGGACTGCATGCAGATGTGACTCGATTCTGCCGATCGTGCGATATTTGCCAGAAAACCATACCTCGAGGAAGGGTCCCGAAAGTGCCGTTGCAGAAGATGCCTTTGATCGACCGACCTTTCAAGAGGGTGGCCATTGACCTCATCGGCGAGATAAAACCGCCAAGTGAAGCGGGTCATCGTTGGGTACTGACCCTGGTAGACTATGCAACCAGGTACCCAGAAGCTGTGCCTCTGAAGAAAATTGACACCGAGACTGTTGCCGAGGCACTTGTGGACATTTTCAGCAGAATTGGGGTTCCTGAAGAGATCCTCACAGACCTGGGGACACAGTTTGTCTCTGAATGCATGGAAGAGGTCAACAGGCTGCTGAGCATTCGTCACTTGACTACGACAGCCTATCACCCAATGTGCAATGGGCTGGTCGAAAAATTCAATGCGACGCTGAAGTCCACGCTTAAGAAACTATGCAGTAAGCAGCCAAGACAGTGGCATCGCTACATCAATGCCTTGCTATTTGCATACAGGGAGGTGCCACAAGAGTCCACTGGATTCTCCCCGTTCGAGCTGATGTACGGGCGGACCGTGAGAGGCCCGATGCAGATACTAAAGGAATTGTGGACGAAAGATGTGGACACACCTGAAGTGAAGAACAGTTACCAGTACGTGTTCGAGTTGCGAGAGAAACTGGAGGAGACTCTCGAGATTGCGAGAGAAAACTTGAGAAAGTCTCAGGATAGCGGAAAGCACTACTACGACCGCAAAGCCGTAAACAGGAAGTTTACACCAGGTAACAAAGTGCTGATACTGCTTCCCACTGATCACAACAAACTACTGATGCAGTGGAAAGGCCCATACGAGGTTGAGGCCGTGGTAGGGATCAACGACTACAAGGTGAATGTCGGCAAGAAGTCCAAGATCTACCACGCTAACCTCCTGAAACTGTATGTGGAGAGACCTCCGGAAGCAGTACAGGTCGCAGCAAGTGTGGAAGAACCAGCCGAACTAGACGAGTTCGACGGCGAGGAACTACTGGAGTTGGGAGACCTCCACAAGAAAGAGGGAGTGGATGACGTCAAGTTAGGACCTGACCTGACAGAAGATCAGCAGAAGGAGCTGCATGATTTTATGGGCGACTTCACCCATAGGTTCTCTGATGTTCCAGGCTCTACGTCCTTGGTCGAACATGAAGTCCACCTCACATCTGACGTTCCTGTTCGCTCAAAACCATACCCTATCCCGTTTCAGGCTCGGGAATCCTTGAAGAAGGACATCGACAGCATGTTGAAGATGGGGGTCATCCGTGAGTCATCATCCCCTTACTCATCTCCCGTTGTTGTTGTCAAGAAGAAAGACGGTACAAACAGGGTATGCATTGACTTCAGGAAAGTGAATAAGATCACCGTGTTTGACCCTGAACCAATGCCGACGGCGGCTGATCTGTTCCGACGGTTGACTGGCAGTAAGATCTTCTCAAAGATCGATCTCAGCAAGGGATATTGGCAGATTCCTGTGCGCGAAGAGGACATACCAAAGACCGCCTTTGCAACTCCAGACGGAACGTATGAGTGCCTGCGGATGCCTTTTGGCATGGTGAACAGTGGTGCTACCCTGAAGAGGGGAATGCGAAAAATGCTCAAAGGAATGAAGAATGTTGTGTACTACTGGGATGATCTGCTAGTCCACACGGAGACCCTTGAGGAGCATCTGGAGACTTTGAGGGAATTGTTTTCCCGCCTGACAAAAGCCAATCTGACCGTGAGACCCAGCAAGTGCATTTTGGGGACCGACAACGTTGACTTCATAGGGCATTCACTGAAGGAAGGTCAAAAGGGGCTTTTGTTGGAAAACGTCACCAAGATCCTCAATGCGCCACGTCCTGAAACCAAGAAGCAGGTGCGATCCTTCCTTGGATTGGCTGGGTACTACAGAGAGTTCATTCCAAACTTCGCCGCCATAACGGCGCCTTTGTCGGACATGACCCGAAAAGGATGCCCCAACCGAATACTCTGGGGACCAGCTCAGGAGAAGGCATACCAGACCGTGCGCGACCTGATGTCACGAGACCCGGTGCTACGCCTTCCTGATACTGCCAAAGAGTTCATCTTGCGTACAGACGCATCGGACGAAGGGATCGGCGCCATGCTGATGCAAGAGCATGGAGGTAAACTGTTTCCGGTCAGCTATGCCAGCAAGAAGCTGTCAGGAGCCGAGAAGAACTACTCGACCATGGAGAAAGAGTGTTTAGCCATCGTGTGGGGAATCAAGAAATTTGAACTCTACCTCCAAGGGGTGAAATTCGTGCTTCAGACTGATCACAAACCCCTCACCTACCTGAACTCTGCGAAGTTTGTGAATAATCGTATCATGAGGTGGGTGATGTACTTGCAGAACTTTGATATGCGAGTGGAATCGATCAAGGGTTCAGACAATGTTGGAGCAGATTTTCTCAGCCGAGTATGTGATTAAAACTGTGTTCATTCTCCAACAGACTAATGTATCTGGATTTCAATCTGTTATGTATACATAATATGTGTACAGGTAGCGTTTCAATGATTGAAAGAAATTAGGTAAATTTCTTCTGGTGTTGGGGGTAATGTTAGGAAACGCTACCGTTGCTGAGCTTTGGTTCAGTTTTGTGTGTTGCATGTAGTTGACTTATTTGTACTTTGTGGGAAAGTACCGATATTATATTTTGTAAACACAATATTTATGCTTGGACGAGAATGCAGGTGAACTTTCTAGTCCTGTCAAAACAAGTTGTTTACCATGCTGTTTTAGTCGTGAGTTCGTGGCGTTCGTTCGGATTAAGTGTGTCGGCGCTTTTGATGTACGTCATAAGAGAATGTCGCTAGTTTAGTCCATGCACGGCTCGTATAATGTAGTTGTATCGTGTTCGGTCTGGAATATTCTCGAGATTGAGTATTTACAATATATGCCAGCGCGATTTGAATGTTAAAAAAGCTTCTATTTGAGTTCTGCTAGATGTGCAGTTGTATGTATGTAATGCTAAATAAATCCTCGAACTCAATTTGACGAGTTGTTTTCTGCTGCTGCGAAGACGGGCGACGTAGAATAAAAGAACACAACTATACGACGTTTGAGAACTTGTGGCAATCTCAAGTGTCGTGTAACACACGGAGACCAGGAAAATTGAGACCCGGACCAAGAAAAGACAGTCACGTGATAACATTCATCTTTAAACGGATAATGCTGCGTTAAGATTCATGCTCAGCGGGATGTGCTTGTCACATGACATGAATGATCAGATTCTGTCTGCATGGATGTGTGCCAACAGTTCCCTTTAAACTTCACAATCGAAACAGTATGGCGAGTATTTTCCTGATTTTGTTTAAAATTCCTGTGTGAACCCCCTTTGACAACACCTGAAAAAAACCAAGTGTTCAATGTGTGTAATTGACCAACTACCATCACCGGACATCGTTTCATGAACCAACATGCTAAGACATTGGTGTGTCGTTGTTGTGTTGTGTGTGGTTGGTGGCGTGTCATGGTCAGATGTACGAGGATGGGAGCGGCACCAAAGTGAGTTGCATTTTTAACGTCTGCCTGTCTTTTTTCCAATATTTTGTAAGATTGATTCCCATTTTCCCTAACGAGCCAATTTAACGTTTTGAAATTGCACTTTAAACGTCTGCCTGTCTTTTTTAGAATATTTCCCTTTTCCCTACTGAATTGCACAACCGTTTGTTTCGCTGTTTAGTTGATTGTCCGTTTGTTTCTTGGGATGTCTATAAAATGACATCACCCACCCACCCCCCCCCCCCCCCCCCGTCTCTCTCTCTCAAACACACACACACACACGTACGCACGCA
>NC_090249.1:30885904-30895904 GCF_037325665.1 Littorina saxatilis
CAAAACGAAATTTTACTCGAACGGAAATTATTGCTTCACAATGCTACAGGAATATTAGATCTGTGACACTAAAATGAATCGAGCTAATCCAATATTTCGGAAAGGAACACAGTCACCGTAGAGAGACCGGTCGCGCTTTTTTTCTCCGAAACGTCAAACATCTTAAAAATATTGCAAAGGGTGTCCAAGACAATTACGACAAGAAGACGACAGCTTTACTGTTACGAGTGCACTTTGTAACATTTGAAGACGGTCCAGAACATTTTGTTCCAGGTACATCGATATCGATTCATTCTTGATTACGGAAATGTATCACAGTTGCAAATATCTCTTTGAAAGACACTTCAGAATGTTAATTCCAACTCTCACGACTCGGACCAGCCAGACGAAAACATTGAAATCAAAATTCTTAAAAAGCCCTAAACAGCTTTCCAACCGTAACTCGCAAGTTCAGGTAATCATAGTTTATCCCTAATCGCTCAAGTCAGCAAAATCAAAGAAGGTATATAGTAGATTAGTACTAACAAAGGTTGTTGCGTTTACGAAAAAGGAAAGATGTAGGGCGAGGGGGGAATTTTGTTCAAAAAGGAAGATAACCTTCACAAAGGGATGGGGATATGGGAGAAGTATTGGGTTTTGCAAGGAATGCTCCGCAATGGAGGTAAACATTGCAAACTTCAGATTAGCATCGATTTTCATTGAATGCATTCCGTTTGAATATCATGTTGCAGTATCGTGTGAGTTTGACAACGGTCAATGTGGGTGGAAGGACAATGAAAACACGACGCTTCACTGGACACCAAATTCGACTTTAGCTGGTAAGTACATATACATGTACAAGAAAAAGTGTGGACAGACTTTTGTTTAAACTGGTTTCTCGTGCACGCAAACATGTACACCACTATTGCTCTGTCCAGAATGTTACCAAAAATAAGTCAATCCTTCGACAATGACATACGTATACGCAAACAAACAATAGCCTGGCCCTGTGCAGGTTTGAAATTCCCTTTCTGGATTAATTTCCTAAATGACATCAGATCTATGTCAATCTGCAAAATGTATTCACCAACAAGTTCCCACTCTGCACAGACAGCAACGTACCTGCTGTTGATTGTTGGTATGTGTCTATTCGGAAGGATGCTCTTATCCCATGTAGAGCCTGGACAGATCTGTAGCGGTTTACATGATGGGTTGTGCGTGAAGGAATGTACCTTTAACCGTTGGACTTTCCATGTTTTACATTTAGCACAAACCGTCTTTATGAAATTACACTTCCTGAATATCAGCCAGAAACAGGCATACTGGATTAGTCACTGACTGACTGACTGATTGACTGACTGACTGACTGGCTGAAAAAGGGGTATATATCAGCCTGACAGCCTGTGTTGCATGACATATTGCCGGTAGTTCCGGTATGTTCTGACATTTCGAGAGAATTCTGTGTGCCAGCAAAACCTAATTTAACAATAAGAACAACTATTTGGACAATTCAACTGGCTGCCCGTTTGGTGTGCCTTTCAAGATTTCACATCGCAAATTATGACTTTACTTAACATTTTGAGTCGGCAGCCGGTATAACGCCAAAACTTATTTTAAGTCGCCGAAGACTTTGCTGTCTTTTCATCAGAGCTACCGAACGCTTACGAATTCATCAACTTGGGAGAAAGGCGACGTCAAGGACTGCCATGAACATTCGACAACTGCCGACCATTTCTTTATTTTTTTTGGTGAAGGTTATTAATCTTAACACCATCCTCGTACATCCTCCCAAAATACGTTTACACGTATAAACACTTTCAAGGGCTTGGTGCCACCGCTGTTTGAGTCTGAATGAAACTTAACATAATGATGAATCCATGCACTATCTTCCGCTTCTACCAATATGTAAAACAGGTGATCACTACATGGCGCTGGACATGGACAGCGCACAAGTCAACGACACGGGTCTTTTGTTCAGTCCAATGCTGCACGGCTCCGTCAACCAGACGTGCCGGCTGAGGTTTAACCGCTTCATCAAGAACGATAAGCGTGCCTGTCAGCTAGCAGTCTTTCTGGTGACGGAGACCAACTGGACCTTGCTGTGGAGCACTGTAGAGTTGACAGGAGAAGGGCTTGGAGGATTTGTTGGATACTGGCTTGGTATAGGCTTGACCTCTGAGACGTCGCCAGGTCTACAAAGGCCTTGTACAGACCCGAGTTTTCAGGTAGTTATCATTTGTGTTTTCTTCGTTATTATTTGTTGCGACATGGTTGACTGGTTCTGCGTTTTAATGTCCCTTCAACTTCTGCTTCGACCTATTTGGCTATGCGGGACCGATTCAAGTGTGTTTCCTTTCTCCGTGTGCAAGGTGTTCGTGTTTAAAACTATTTTCATGTAGGTCTGTCACAATGAAAACGAAGAAAGTTACATAAAAAAGCTCATATCTTTTTACAACCGTTACTTCAAATGTTGTTAAAAAAAATTGATTTTCATCAATCTTTTCGGGGGAGCGGGGCGGAAGGGGAGGGGGGGTACGTCCCGGAATCTGTATCGAGAAAGCTTATGTAGCTTTGATAGATTTTTTACGTTACTTAATAATTGTAATACAAGGAAGTAAATGCGTCTAAAGCAGAATTACATTCTATATCAGATCTTCTTCCAAGAAAGGTCTGAAACAGACATCAATTTCAGAGCAAACTTTCGATCTGTTTCCCTTTTATTGAAAACAAATTAAGCAGAACGACTTAACACATGTATCTGTAGGTCACATGCAAGAGGAAACAAATCATGTCACGTTTATATTATACACACGCGAGAAAGACCACAATTATAATGTTGTATTACGTCACACCATTCTCTTGGTGGCACAATCCGAATCATCCTTCATCATTCTATCACCCTGAAGAAGCCCCCCGCGGGGGCGAAAATTTGGATCATCATCAATAAACATATTCCATATTCATCACAAAAACTTTTGAGGAGATTGTTTTTGAATATTTGCCTATATATATATATATATGTGTGTGTGTGTGTGTGTGTGTGTGTGTGTGCATCGTGTAAAACAAGAACAAGAGGTCAAACGATATCGCGATTGATTTAAAATGACGGAGACGAATTTAAGTTTGAGGTAGATGGTACGGAAGTATTAATAGGATAAACAGAATAGTACAAGGCTTCCTGCACAGTTTACACTCGTTGCTTCTTCACATGTTTTTTGTTTTTTGTTAATGAACGACACACTTAATAAATTTGTTATTTAAATCGTGTAAACTGAGAAGCCAACAGTATTCTCCATGTATCTGCAAAGATATCGTAGTATGAGACATTGCATATCTGATTCTAATGTGTTTGTTTGTTTGTTTGTTTGTTGTTTTGGGTATTGTTGCAAGCAGTGTCAAGATATCTAGTCTCAGCATTTGGTAAGAGAAAGCTCCGATCAAATCAGTTCCAGCGGAAAACACATAATCTGTTCCTATTTCCTGTTGCACAGATAGTGTTTGAAGGAAGGAAGATAACGAGCGAGTCCTGTGGAGGCACGGTTGACGTCGATAACATTGTCTTTGAGTTCAGCCAGCCAGACATTTCTCCCCCTTCCCCAACACCAACAACGACATCCGTTCCAGCAACTGAGCTATCGACCGACAACACGCACGTGGACATCGATACCCAACCCAGCGAACATAGCACAGGTAGATGCCGTTTCAAGTAATTTTAAGACATGGTGTTTGATTTTTGTTCTTGTTTTTATTCTTCTGTCGATCCCTTATTTGATATGCCATCTTGATTTACTGCGTCAATCTGCGAGATCAATTAATCAACAACAAAAACTTCCAAATCTACATCGTAGGCAGGCATGCAGGCTGTTGAACTTGTGTGTGTCCAAGCGTCAGGATACTCCCACCCCGTGTCAAAGCCTGGACAGACATAATCTGTGACGGTTTACGTGATCGTTGTCACAGGAAGGGATTTGACTTTGAAGCCTTACATTACAACTGAGTACGACGATCTGATGTGATGCAGCTGTACCGCTTTACCAGGTAATAATTACGGGGAAAACTTGAAAAAGAGGTCTGATTAAGGTCCTCTTGTGAATTCCATGAAGGCTGTGATTTGCCTTTTCTGTACACATGGCTCTCAATAAATGTTAGCGTTGATTTTAAGAACTGCATTAATTGTTTCTCGCAAATCTATTCAGCTTTCGATATCGAAGATGAAGAAGAAGAAAGCAATTCAAGGTAAATGGCATGGACTGCGCCAACCCCATGTCGAAAAGAAACTAATTCGTTACGTAAAGCACAGACAGGTATGGATGTATTGTACAGAATGTGAGCGTTTTTATCATGTGCATCTTAATAGCTTTCTCATATCAAAAATGTTTCCCCACATTGAAAAACAAAACAAAACACGGAATAATAAAGACTGAACATTTCTGTTCAACAGCACCCGATAATTTCCAAACCAACAATCCCACGGAGGCATATTCTGCGAAGGACAGCGACTCTGGTGTCTCGTCTGCGGTAATTGCCGCTGTAGTCGCCGTTATCCTCGCTGTCGTCATCATCATTTGTCTCATCCTCATCGTGTTCTTCTTGAGAAGACGAGCTCAGAAACAGGGCAAGACAGATCACTGGACCTTGCATCTATTCAGGACACAAAAGACACCGTGAGTATGAGACCTAAGACGCAAGACATGACAACTTTATTATCTCAACTGAGACATTTTGCATGTGGTGCAATGCAGACACAATTATTAGAAGCAACAGACATGTTATCAGTGATCGCACTAGCCCTTTTTCAAAACATTAGTCAGCTAGCTCTTGACAAAGAAAACAAGTATAAAAACTGGGCCTTGCACACTGTGATTACAGGACATTTCTCAGGAAGACACATCACAAAATATATATTTATATATGGATGACCGGTTACCAATTTTATTTCCGGTATATTTGAATATTTACCAGTGAAAAAAGACATTTCCGGGTAACCTGACCCCCGGTTGTTCACATGAAAAGTTGAAAGAGCACACAATCCAGTCACACCAAATGTTTTCAAAAGCACACATAATCTTGCGTTGTATCATGGAGAGATCAGTTGATCCGATTCATCTCCTGATAGCTTTATTTGTGAAGTCGCATCCATCCGTTTGCTTTTTAGTTGGATGAGTCAGCCAGTACATTAAGTTCAAATGAACAAATCAAACTTCATTGTTCTCTCTCTCTCTCTCTCTCTCTCTCTCTCTCTCTCTCTCTCTGTCTTTTTGTCCGCCTCTCTCTCTCTCTCTCTCTCTCTTTCTCTTTCTGTCCCTCTCTTTCTCTCCCTCCGTCTGTCTGTCCGTCTATCCCTCTCTCTCTCTCTCTCTCTCTCTCTCTCTCTCTCTCTCTCTCTCTCTCTCTCTCTCTCTCTCTCTCTCTCTCTCTCTCTGCCTCTGGCTACCGACAAACAAATGCAAATTTCGACTCCCAATTTTGTTGCCTATTGTGTCTTTCCTGGAATTAGCAAAGATGGAAAATATGTCTTCCAGTAGCTCTGCAGTCTGTGCTGAATACCCTGACAACAAAGTGTCAACTTTCGTCATGGGACTCTCGCTCTGCTCCCCCGCCCCCCCCCCCCCTCCCTCCCCTATCTCTCTCTATCTCTCTTTCTCTCTCTCTCTCTCTCCACGCTTTCGAACTTCTCATGCTGTGTACACCATAATGAGTGGTACTTTCAGGTCACGACCTCACAGGAGCATCCGCTGTTTTCACCAACAGCCAAGACGTTCCTTACAGCGGCCAGGGGCAAGGTAAGCCCATGTTCCTTTATAGATTGATCGCTCCAAAGTAGGATACTTCATTAAAAACGTTATTCTCTTCGGAATCATAATGACAAACACAAACGGGGTGTTCAAATTGCAAACAACTAATATCATACATTGTATCAAATTGACTATCACATAAGACTTGAAACAGTGTCAGCTCATTAGTTAATGATATTTTTGGGAGACATGCTTCAAAATTGGAGTTAAAAATGACTGTTCAGACTTAACGCTTATCCACTACAGAACTCTCTTAAAACAACCATGAAGTATCTTCTTTGTCCAACTTAAAAAAGGGAAAACAAGGCATATAATTCACAACCTTGAAAACCGACTGATTTCCAACATTAGAACCTTATCATTTGACTTGGTTTGCAATATTGCGCTGGTGTTTGGAACAAAATAGCACTTCCATAGGCAGATAACGTCCCTTTAACAGCTAGGCATATCGTTAGAAATTATCATAGGCAATCGGCTATCTAAACAGGACAAAGACAAGCTTACGCTTATGCTAAATGAGCACGTTGCACATGACATACAACCAAACTTTGCTTGCCTCTTTCAGCAAACCCTGAATCAGCTGATCAAGCCAGGATCCAAAGTGGAGGTGACAGGGCTTCAGTTCATCTGTACAGCACAGCAGAAGACCATCGATACAGCACACTAGACAACCCTCGAGATGAACATCGCTACAGTTCAGTAGACAACCAGCACTACGGCACACTAGACGACCACCGAGATGAACATCGCTACAGTACACTACAGACGGACATCGCAACAGCACACCAGACGATAATAACTACATCACACCAGTAGACGACGTGAATGATGGCTACGAAATCCCATCACCTGCACACCACCGACAGACAGGACGGAGCCTGCACCAGTAACCACGATTACTACAACGCCTAGTCCCCGAGAGACCCTGAATATAGACGCTATTATAGTTTGCACTGACGGCGACTCTCTCGTCAGTATCTGCTGCCGTCTGAAATAAGTACATTTGGTTTGTGTTCTGAATGGCAGTCATGCTAGGCAAACTTATGGCATCTAATTTTAGAAAAAAATCAGACAAAAACAAAACGTAGGAATATAGAAAGGTTACATACCTCCTAATCCATAATAAATTTGATTTTTTCCCCAAGGACTATTTTCGGGTATTTCCAAGCATCAAGTGTTTAAAGCCGTAAATGCCTTAGATAATTTGTGATGTGACTCAAGAGAACAACACTGGCAGTAAAGACTGGAGATATGGTGTTGGATTCATTCATGAACTCACATTTTTCTTGATTCTTCAGTTGGCTACGTAAATTAAGCAGTGGCTGAACAATTAAACTTGAAGATTTCGTACTTTTGTTAGTGTTAATGTTGTATTTTGTTTAATATTTTATTGTGTTTGAGCATGATCATTGGTTTATTTAAACACAACATATCAGAACCCAACACACCACAACAACCCCAACGCAAGGATAAGCAACAAATCACAACACAACACAACACAACGCAACGCAACGCAACGCAACGCAACGCAACAACACAACTGACACAACACAACACAACACAACAGACCATACCACACCGCACCGCACCACAACAAAACACAACACACCTGACCACACACACACACGCAACACTACACAACACAAAACACACACACACACACATACACCACACCACACCACACCACACACACACATACACACACGCACACCACACACACACACACACACACACACACACACACACACACTCAGATGAATGCTGTTACTGCAATGAACGTTGTATTGCTGTCGTTGGAAAGTTGACACGAGATGATGAACAAATCACAGACACGGAGGTAAAGGAAACAGAGAGAATTGAAACGGCACCCTGAAATGTGATCTGGCATTAACATCTAAGGGTGTACAAGCGTTGCAGACAGTGGGTGCCCGTGCTCTTTCTAGTTCAAAAGGGGGTTTGTATCAAATGGTGCATTAAAATGCACTTCGAGTGTTACTAAAAAAAAGAGTGTAAGGCTTATAGGAAGGTTGTCACAGGCAATGGGGACTTGGGTCTATCAACCTGACCCCCGGGCAATACACCAATCAGCCGTTTGGATGTTAATAAACGGCTCCACTCCCATCATTTATTGATGATCTTGGAACACTGGCAAGAAGAAGGTGGTCCCATCTTTTTTTTAAAGTTATTTAAGGACATATCGCCCCAATTCTACTAGGGGAGTAGCGTGGGGTCACCTTAGAGTGGTACGTGCATCATTGCCTGCCCGTGGTGTTTACATCATGGCACCAATTGTAAACACGGGCACTCGAGGGTTGATGCTACACATGGCAACGTCCCGTTTTCCAAAGCTTCCAAGTCAATCGAATGTCTAACAGCTTAGGGTGCCTGCCTGGTGTCCCTTTACTATATTATCCGGAATTAGACCCTTACGACGTTTTCCTGCCTTTACATGTAAAGGAAAAGCTCCGAGTAACCCGTTACCAGAGTTCGGATGCTGCTGTCCGAGAGTTAGCCAGGGTCATTGAGGGTATCGGCAAAAACACTCGCGCCGCCGTGTTTGGTAGGTATTTATACAGATCGTCAAAATATGTCGCAGCTCTGGAAGGACCATTTGAGAAAATTGCTTGATCAAATTAACGCTGAGCTCTGCAATAATCTGAGATTCTAAGGACTTGCAGAACAACCTGCGTATCTATTGATCTATCTTTTGGAAAAGGAACAAATAAACAAGTCGCTTAAGGCGAAATTACAACATTTAGTCAATATGTCTAACTCACAGAATGAAAATGAACGCACTGCATTTTTTCTCCAAGACATAACCGCTTCGTCAATCTCCGCGGCACTTTTTCCGTGCAACACGAAGTGAAATTGACAATCCATAATAGCGCAATAGCGTATTGCGGTAAGCAGGAAAGCGCGTTTTTCTGTATTCTTTTTAACTTTCTGAGCTTGTTTTGAATACAACATATTATATCTATAAGTTTTTGGAATCAGGAAATGATAAAGAATAAAATTAAATCAATTTTGGATCGATTTCTTAAATTTCAATCGTAGTGCAAATTAACCTATTTTCGTTAATTGTGATCACATTTTAACAGTAAGGATGACATATGTATATATTTTTAGATTTAGAATTTGATAGAGAATACGATGCAATGAATTTCAAATATGTTTGCGAAAATTTGATGTTAATGACAACTTTAATGAGCAAACTAATCAAATAATTTTTAAGCCTCCAAGCTGATATTCAATACCAAAGTCCGGCCTTTGTCGAACATTACTTGACCAAAATGTCAACTAAATTGGTTTGAAAATGAGAGCGTGACAGTGCTGCCTCAACTTTCATAAAAAGCCGGATATGGCGTCATCAAAGGCATTTATCCAAAAACCGAAAACAATGTTAGGGGGATAAGAACTCTCATGTAAAGTTCATGAAGATCGGTTTAGTAGTTTTCTATGAATCGCTCCACACACACACACACACACACAACACACACACACACACACACACACACACACACACACACACACACACACACACACACACACACACACACACACACACATACTCCACACCCTCATCTCGATTCCCAGTCAATGTTAAAACATTTAGTCATAACTTGACTAAATGTAAAAAGCAAAGAAATACATTCACTTATGGAGAAAAAAATATGTGATTCAAGCTCCTGTTGCACGGAGACCAGGAAAATTGAGACCCGGACCAAGAAAAGACAGTCACGTGATAACATTCATCTTTAAACGGATAATGCTGCGTTAAGATTCATGCTCAGCGGGATGTGCTTGTCACATGACATGAATGATCAGATTCTGTCTGCATGGATGTGTGCCAACAGTTCCCTTTAAACTTCACAATCGAAACAGTATGGCGAGTATTTTCCTGATTTTGTTTAAAATTCCTGTGTGAACCCCCTTTGACAACACCTGAAAAAAACCAAGTGTTCAATGTGTGTAATTGACCAACTACCATCACCGGACATCGTTTCATGAACCAACATGCTAAGACATTGGTGTGTCGTTGTTGTGTTGTGTGTGGTTGGTGGCGTGTCATGGTCAGATGTACGAGGATGGGAGCGGCACCAAAGTGAGTTGCATTTTTAACGTCTGCCTGTCTTTTTTCCAATATTTTGTAAGATTGATTCCCATTTTCCCTAACGAGCCAATTTAACGTTTTGAAATTGCACTTTAAACGTCTGCCTGTCTTTTTT